>NW_027069738.1:247136-250817 GCF_002906115.3 Quercus suber
GTAGTTATAAGTAAATTTTAGCTAATACCCCCTAAAATTTTAATTGTATATACTGCATTAAATTAAATGACTACTACACCATTTTTTTTTATCTCTTTCTCCGATCCTAACTCATTAAATTAACCGTCATATATTTAAGGTATATGTTCCAAAAAATAGATAGTTTATGTAAAGGACTAATGTATCATTTTCTCCTCTTATACTATTATACCACAAGTAGCTCATTAAAACAAAGTATATTTAAGATATATGTTCCTAAAAATGGAAAATAGATAACTAAATCTCTTTAATGGAAATCTTCCTTACTTTCCAAACAGAACACATTTTTTTAGTATAAAAAAGGGACTAACTTGATATAAATATTTTTATATTATAGAATAAAAATACATATGTTGAAATAAATATTTTTTTCTTTGAATTTTAAAAATATTTTTATATATTTAACGTGGCCCTTAAGACAAAACAAGTATTAATATTCACAACTGGAATTTGGATAATGATTTGGCCGATTTAGCACATACCGTACACTTAATCAAATTACAAATGATTTCCGCCCCATATGAGAAAATTCTCAAGCAAAGGCCCACTTATACTCTCACCTAAAAGTGTTGGTTGTCTATGCTATGCATCAACATTGTCAAGAATAGAACAAGGTTTGATCATGGAGCTAGAGCTAGAGCTTGCGCTTTTTTTTGGATATCCTCTTGGCATCAAAGGTACAAACTCTTTGATTTGGTCTACTTCATTTTGTCACTTTGTTAATGTAACTATGATAGGATATCTGATCTGTAAAACTGCAAAAATTCTCATCGATCACTGATGTCAACCTCTGGTTGCTCATCGATCGCCCAATGCACTAGCTGAGCCGCAACGTGAACTCTTGGATGCCTGTATTGTTTAAAGCAGCCTTCAGGAACAACGAACAACAGTAATAAGATTCATTAATGATTACTTTCCAATGGCAGTCAAAGTCATCAACTGTTTAAATTGCCTCTGCTCATGAAACGTGGGTAGTCATGACTCATGAGAAACAATTGTATTTTTGGTCATTTGTATAGTGAACACAAAAGAGGAGAATCCTAATTCTCACTATAGGATTAAAAATAGTTAGTTAGATATAGATATAAATATACACTCCTAGGAGAATTCTATTTATTAAAAAAAAAAAATCTATGTTTCAATCCAAAAATTATACTATTTCTCTCCATGGAGTATGTATTTCTAAGATTTTTTCCCCCCTAACAATGTAGCAAATTTGTTAGTAAGTGATATATATATATATATATATATATAATGTTGAACTATGACACGTACAAACCACTTCTTTCAAGCCGTAAAAACATAAGCTTGGTGCATTTGGTACAACTTTTTTAAAAACAAAAACAAAAAAGTTAATGAGTCTTTGTAATATTGATGAAATTACTACATATGATACACCTGTAAATAACTACTTTCAAGCTTAGTAACTATAAAATGAGATCTTGGAATTTTTGGAATGTTAGGAAATTTCTACGAGAATTAAACTATTATAATATGATATCTTTCTGTCCTAATTGTAATGTTACATGACAAACGAAACATGAAATGATTCTTAAAAAAAAAAAAAAAAAAACAAAAAACAAAAAACCTGAAAATGAACTGAGGTTTATGGGCAAAGCTATCAAACGTAGGGTAAGCTTGTGTTTCAGATATATATAATCAATATTTCTTTTTTAAAAAATGTTATATATAATCAATTATATCTTGGTATTATTTTCAATGTTATCTATGATAATAATCTATTGTTGTGGAAGATGTATTAATCCTGTTTATGGCCTTGTGTGTACGGTATGTGCTAAATCGGCCAAATCATTATCCAAATTCCAGTTGTGAATATTAATACTTGTTTTGTCTTAAGGGCCACGTTAAATATATAAAAATATTTTTAAAATTCAAAGAAAAAAATATTTATTTCAACATATGTATTTTTATTCTATAATATAAAAATATTTATATCAAGTTAGTCCCTTTTTTATACTAAAAAAATGTGTTCTGTTTGGAAAGTAAGGAAGATTTCCATTAAAGAGATTTAGTTATCTATTTTCCATTTTTAGGAACATATCTTAAATATACTTTGTTTTAATGAGCTACTTGTGGTATAATAGTATAAGAGGAGAAAATGATACATTAGTCCTTTACATAAACTATCTATTTTTTGGAACATATACCTTAAATATATGACGGTTAATTTAATGAGTTAGGATCGGAGAAAGAGAGAAAAAAAAATGGTGTAGTAGTCATTTAATTTAATGCAGTATATACAATTAAAATTTTAGGGGGTATTAGCTAAAATTTACTTATAACTACCTTTTTTTTAATTATATAAATTATATGAGGGTGGGGGAGGATTTCAAAAGGGGTTCCGCCGTTGCATGATAGAGAAATAGAGAGAATGACTGTATGAGTGGTGGTGTTGTTGTTGTTGTTGTTTTTTTTTTTTTTCCCTTGCAACAAATATGAACCTTTTCTATTATGAGGTCCCAAAAGAATAATCTGTAGGACTATAACCAATTAATTAGGTTCTATTTTCAGCTCATAAGTTTGGATGAAATATTTCAACAATTTTGGTAATTGTGGTTAAACCTCCATTCAAAGACTTTTAATATATATATATAACGTCCATTCTTATCTCTTCTTCACATTCTTCTACGTCTAGCTCTCCCTCTACAAAGAAAAAATAATAATGGAAATTTCTCTGGACAAATTTGCCACCTCCGTTCTTTTTGTTATAATGACAACATTGTCATGCATGATTCTGAATTGGGTGTGGTTAAGACCAAAATATTTAGAGAGGTGCTTGAGAAAGCAAGGTCTTGTAGGCAATTCCTATAGACTTTTCTTCGGGGACACAAAGGATAGCTCTATGATGATAAAGCAAGCTTGTTCTAAACCCATAGAACTCTCTGATGATATTGTGCCACATGTTCTCCCCTTTGAACATCACATAGTGAAGCATTATGGTATGTATGTCTGCTATTCATCAAGTGGATGAACTGAAGAACTTTGCAGCCAACCATTCTTCCTCAGTTGGTGTTCTGAAGTCGCGTACTTGGATCCGCGCATTGGTTAGTCACGTACTTGGGAGCCGTGCATCAAAGGTGGAGATTGTCACTACAGATCAAGTCCAATTGTGTATTGGGGTAAGGGTTCAACTGTAGGTTGGTAAGGTACTTGGGATTCCTTTACTTGTAACCGCTTGATTTGATAATAGTGGAGTTTCGGGAGTGGTGACCTGAAAATCAGCCGGTGGGTTTTTGCCATTAGGGCTTTCCCCATTCGTAAACAAATCACCGTGTTATTTATTTTCTGCTGCATATTTAGTTAATTGGTGATTTGTTTGTGCTTCCATAAAATTGCATGATTAATTGATTAATTAATTACTTGGCTAAATTAATTAATTAAGGTTAATCACAAGGGGTCATTCAGATTGTGACCTATCAAAAATTGTAAGTATTCCCTAAAGATTCTAATTTTTCTTTATTTTCCTATAAAATTTATATGTAATGTCTTTCGAAGATGAAATATTCACATCCATGAATATTCATGTCAATATTAGTTAATTGATCGAGTAAAAGCCATTTTCTATTGAGCTCATGATAGTCAGCATACTCATTTTTTGTTAGAGTTGGCACTTGGTAGTAT
>NW_027069738.1:252965-262740 GCF_002906115.3 Quercus suber
TGTTAGAGTTGGCACTTGGTAGTATAGACTATAGACCACTAATTTGAGTGCAAACCTCAAATTTGATTGCGTTCGTAGATTGAGTAATAAATTTTGTTTCAAATTTTATCAATCATAAATGAGCTTCAAAATCGTATACTCTTCAAGAGGAAAATTTAATGAACTTATTTTATTTTACTAAAGTTTTTAAGAAATGCACTTTGGTAATAATTGGTTATCCCTGTTGTAGGTAACCATGATATTGAATGAGGCTCTGAGGTTGTACCCACCAGCAGCTTCGCTACTTCGAATAGTTCACAAGGAAACCAAGCTGGGAAATTTGATTATACCAACTGGAGTGGAGATTGCCCTACCAACAATCCTAGTCCACCATGATTATGAACTGTGGGGTGAGAATGCAAAACAATTTAACTCGGAGAGATTTTCAGAAGGCATTTCAAAGGCAACAAAGGGCCAAGTATCATTCTTCCCATTTGGTGGGGGTCCGAGGATATGTGTTGGTCAAAACCTTGCTCTAGTAGAGACCAAGATGGCTTTGTCACTCATTTTGCAGAACTTCTCATTTGAGACGTCCTCATCCTATGCTCATGCTCCTTGCTCAATCATAATTGTTCAACCTCAATTTGGTGCTCACATTATATTACATAAGATATAGTATCACAAAGTTGTTCCAGTTGAGCAAGATTTACGACCATTGTGCCTCATGGCTTGTTTGGTGTTCTATTTATTATTTAGTGGTTAAAAACTCATTTTCTAAAGAACAAGAAACAACATATTATGATTTTCAGTCTATTATATTATGTTTGTGTTTCTACATCCATTATTGCATTAATTGAAGGAAACAATGTTGAATAATGTTAAAAAAAATATATAATTCGAAAAATACATTATTATTATTGGTAAATTTTCATTTTTGAAGTATAATGTTAATTTTTTAATCCTACCCAAATTAAAAACCCTTTTACCGACTATAAGATCCCGATTTTAACAACTTTATTGCAAAGGCTAGAGTATATGATGCTACTAGAAAATTAATGAATTACCCTTAAGCATTCTAAAATTGAAATATTACACATGGGGGGATAGAAATGCCATTGATCTCTTTGCACTCAGCCAAAAAACTAAGGAAAAAAGGGGGAGAAAATGAATTCTCCAAACTGAAGCAATTTATTTAAGAAATGCCAACCAAATTTTCTAAGCACCCTTCTACAAATCAACCACCTTCTTCCATGAGTCTCAGCTCGATATCTCATCCCACCATCTCCCAACGTTTTCTCTATTAGTGTCGTTGGCCAAGTACTGAGTGTTGGGCAAGTGTGAAAAGATCAGCCAAATAAAATTCATCACTAGCCAAGAACCGAGCCTCTTTTCATAGATGTCAAGCACTTTCGAAAAACTTCTCTTCATTCTACTTGAAAACTACTTTGTCTTTCTTGATATTCATTCGAGGCATGAATGCAAGTTGAAATGCCTGTTGGGTCCCAAACAATATTATTACAAATATAAGCAATCCAAAATAACAATTACACACAAGAACACAAAATTTACATGAAAAGCCCTTTCTAAAGATAGGAAAAACCACGAGACAAACTCTGAATAATTTCACTATGATCAAATGAATTACAATAATTCTTGTGTATATCTCTCGGCTAAAGAAAAATCTCATGTATGTCTCTTAGATAAAGAAAAATCTCTCTTATTTTTCTTTGCTCCCTCACAAACACTAATTATCTCTTTCAAATGCGAGAACACTTTGCTCTCTCATTTTTATTTTCTTCTCCATGCACAACTCTCTCTTGGTTGTCTTCCTTTTCTCTAAGTTGCTCCCTCTTGGCTATTATCTCTTCTTTTTCTTTCCTGTATGACTTTCTCTTTCTTTGCTCTTGCACATATTCTCTTTGTGTCTTCTCAGGGGCAGTAGTACCTTGCTGTCTACTTCCTTTTGTGTTCCTAGGGTTTAGGGTTTAGGGTTTTAGGGTTTTAGGGTTTAGGGTTTAGGGTTTAGGGTTTCGGCGTGGTAGCTGCCACCATACTTAATGCATCTCACCAAACCCCCTAGCCGCATTTATGTGAAGAAGACCCCTGAACAATGCTGGCTTAGTTGCCGTAACTTACTGGAGACTGAGAAGGAGTTTAGGGTTTAGGGTTTTAGGGTATAGGGTTTAGGCATGGTAGCTACCACCATACTTAATACAACTCACCAAACCCCTTGGCCGCATTTATGTGAAGAAGACCCGTGAAGAATGCTGTCTTAGTTGCCGCAACTCTCTGGAGATTGGAGAGGGTGTCTAATAGGATAAGCGTTCTTGTAGTAGCCTGCATAATCAACAAATGGAGGGCTAGGATCAAGAAAATGGGCATATATATAATGGGAGAGATCCTCTAAGGGAGGGTGATCGGAAAAATCTCTATCAATAAGACTGTAGTAAGAAGGACTCAAATTATATCCAAGTTTAAGAGAATTGTATTCAAAAGCTGTTCTCCTCAGACATTGTTCAAGTAACGATTTCTTTACATTGGGCCTGTCTCTTTTTGCTTTCCTATTATCATTGTTCGGGGTTCGTTCTTCGGGGTTTGTTGTTCGTAGTTTGGGGTTTGTTGTTCGGGGTTCGTTGTTCGTTGTTCGTTGTTTGGGGTTTGTTCTTCGTGGTTCGTAGTTCGGGGTTCATTGTTCGGGGTTTGTTGTTCGTTGTTTGTAGTTCGGGGTTCGTTCTTCGTTGTTCATAGTTTGGGGGTTCGTTCTTCGTTGTTTGTTGTTCGGGGTTCGTTCTTCGCGGTTCGTAGTTCGGGGTTCGTTCTTTGTTGTTCATTGTTCGTTGTTCGGGATTCATTGTTCATTGTTTAGGGTTCACACGCACAAGACAGTATTTACGTGGTTCAGCAATTTGCCCACGTCCACGGAGTTGCAGGAATTTCACTATTATCAGTGAAAAATACAAAGTACGTCTACTATATATATCCTGCAGGGATAGGACACCTTCCAATTTCATTAGATTTATGCTCAATGACCTCATTACTACTCTTTATTTTCGAAGATTCATCTTATGTATTGCTTTTAGGAATATATTTTTCATTGATTTTTCCACTATGAAGAGTAGTTATAGATTTAGCTTGACTCACTTTATTTTTTAAGGAACTACAATCATCAACACGAAATTGGCTTTGGGAGTTTGGTTGTAGTTGAGATGGAAACTTACCCTTTTCTATTATGGATGTGGTCAATTTAGTGAAAGTGCTCCTAATGTCATTTATGTATTGTTAGTTCTGACTATTAATGGTGGATTGAGTTGGAATGAATTGTTGCAAAGTGTCCTCAAGACTTTCTTTGGAGGGAGATTATAGAGAAAAAAATTTGAAGAACCATGTGTAGGAGGTGCAACCACATTATCATTCCTTTAACTAAAATTTAGGTGATTCCTCCACCTTGAATTGTATTTCTCGGAATAGGAGGAAGAGTATGATTTTTTCACCATGTTCATAGCATTTGCTTGATCATGCAACACGTCTTTAAAAGCTGGAATTGTAGGGCATTCATTGGTAGAGTGTTCCATGATCTCACAAATTCTACAAATCTCATTAATTTTAGGTATAGTATTGATTCCATTGACCTTCCTTCCATGGCTTCAAGCTTCCTAATTAGACTAGCCACCCTAGCACTAAGGTTATCATCTTCCCTAAATTGGTACTTACCACCTCCAAAGGGGTTGGTGGATGCTCTAGACCTATCTGAGGTATTAGTGGTATCCCAAGATTGGACATTCTCAGCTAAGAGATCAAAATAATCAAAAGTCTCATCAGGATCTTTATTCAATGACTCTCCATTGCACATCATCTCTACAAATTGGCACATCTTTGGAGCTAAACTTTCATAGAAAAAACTAATTATACGNTACGCCAAGTTCCATAGCCATGATGTGGACAAGCATTAAGCAAATCTTTTAATCTTTCCCAACATTGATAAAATGTCTCATTATCTTTTTGTGAAAAATTCATTATTTGTCTTTTAAGTGCATTAGTCCTATGAATTGGAAAAAATTTCTTTAAAAATTCAGTTTGCATCTCTTGCCAAGTACCAATTGACCTAGGTCTTAAAGAATTAAGCCAAGTTTTTGCCTTGCAGGTTGCAAATAATCCCTAAGAGTTCTAATGGGTTGGTGAGCATGGAAGTTTTCATTATTTAAATTATTCTCATCACTATGATTACTCTCTAAGTCCACCATGATATCAAGTGTGTGAGAATGTGTGAAAGAATCAGATAAATTGCCAAACAAATTATTAGAATCAATTCTGACCAAGCAATTATCACTATCAAGACACCAAACACTCATGCAATAGTAAAGCAAGAAAGAAAAAGAAAAAGAAAAGAAAAGAAAACAACAAATAGCTTTAACAATAAAAAGAAGTAAAAATAAAAGAAAAACTCTTAAAGAAAACTAAACTACTTAAAAAGAAAGAGTTGGAGAGATATTACCAAATATGTGAAGATATTTAATGGTGAAAACCTCTCCAAACAAGTGGAACGCTTCTCTAATCGCCTAATCCCCGGCAACGGTGCCAAAAACTTGCTGCGACTTAAATAATGCTCCCAAGTGTAGGATTGTTGCGAAGTAATAATTCGGTAAGTCCGAGGTCGAATCCACAGGGAAAAGGGAATTGATTAGCAAACCACAAGAGAATAAAACTAAAATAATATAGTTTAATTGAAGAGATTTTTTTTTTTTTTATGATTTAGTAAAAGTAATTTAAATTAAGAGAAAATAACAACATATTAAGGCATTAAGGTTTAGGATCCACACACAACACATATATTGGTAGTCTTAACAATATTTATTTTATAACTCAACTAAAATTCATACGAAGGATGATTTTAGTCGGATGATTTAACAATAAAAACTCAAGAATTAATTGTCTAAGATAGTTTCATGCAATTGATTGATTTTAGGCAAAACAAAACTAGTGAATTAGTTCGCAGGGAATACTAAGCATTTAACGTGCCCGGAGTCTACGATAAATCAAAGGATTATACAAAATTAAACACTTTTCTAGATGATTAAAAAAATCAAAAACATAAAAGCATAATCATTAAAACCAATAAATAATTGTTAAGAACATACTAATAAACGGTTGGGTTTCACCCCTTGCCATAGCAAGGCTTCTAGCAAGCCATAACACAAATAACATTCTAAAAACTGTAAAGAAACTTTAAGAAAACCTAAATTATGTTCTACAGCAGCTCCCTTCTGAATTTTGCCCTAAAGAGCCTTTAAATAGGTTAAGGAATCCTGTTACAAGTTGAATTCCCGTTTGGAGAAAATCCTAGGTTTTTAGGCTTCAATTAGCCGACGTTTGTAGCCCATTTAACTTCAGAATTATGATTTTTGTAACTACAAGTTGTAGGCCTTTAAGTTAGCTTTCCAGCCCAACTTGAATCATCTCAATTGGACATTTGAGCCGAAAGTTATGCTCTAATTACTAACTGATGTGCAAGCTGAAATCCTAATCTGAATTGGACTTGGATTTAATGCAAATTCCCTTTGATTCCTTGTTCCAATTAGACTTGAATTTAATTGGGTTGGCCTTCTTTGACTTCATCATGGCCCTTGTAAAATTAAAGTTCATTAGTTTTCTTCTTTGCACAAATCCACTTATTTAATTTCATTATCTTACAAAAAACAAATTCACACATTAAAATTCAATTAATCACAAAATTGATTATTCAACATTATTCCAAAATTAACTATAAAATGCATAAATTAACTCAAAATAAGTATGATAATGCTTTCTAATAATGATATAAATATGCAAAATTAAGCTACTATCATTAAGCAACCATAAGAAATGCAAAAAAATAAACACAAAAGTCTAAATTTCCAATTGGAGATACTTAGTATAAAAGTGCTTACGGAGTCTAAAAAGAGCTTATATACAATGAGTGAGATAATCACATAACTAAATCTACATGACTAGTATGACTTATTTTCCTACCTTCTCAGTTCTATAAATGTCAAGGTTAAAAACATAGATCTATGCCAAATGTAATTTTTCTTTTTTTCTTTTTTTTTAAAAAAAAGGTTGAAATGAAATAAGCAATAAAAAATTGGCAAGCTTATGTTCAATAATGGTCTCAAACAGTCCATATGCTGTATCAGTTAACTTAATTTTCTTGTGTTTGTCTAGTTACTTTGAACTAAAAGAATTCATAATTTTGCAATCTAGTGGACTATCATTGACCATTCAGGTATACACATGGTCATTTGGATATTTTGCTGAGCTAGTGAAATCTGATCACTTAAACATGTTAATATGTAAATGTATTGAAAGCAAAGAAGTAGCAACTCAACTATCTTAGATTATGTCAACTGTTAAACATTCTTTTCCACACCAATAACTGATCTTGGCATGTGATTATATCAGCTTTTGAACTAATATTTTGCATAATAAAAGAACACCACATAGGAAAGCAAAGTGTTATCAATTATTTTAAGAATCACATATTTCAGACAAATACACAGGCTTGTTTATACAAGGTTGGAGGAAACCAAATTTAATGTAGCTCATAAGCATAATTTTCTTATACAGTATATTCTAACTAAACATTTGACTAGATTTTATTTGTTTCTCATTATGAAAGTTAGAACCAATATTTGTTTATTTAAAACATAGAAAGTCACATCACAAAGCCACTCATTCAAATAAGGAATAAACACAAAAGCTTAAAACATTGAGAGACAATTGTTTAACTAATCTAGCATTAGTAGAATAAGACTAAAATTTCCAAGAAAAAGTGAGCTTGAAATTATTAAAGTACTACTAATTCACACCCATTCCACACTATAAGGACAGGAACCAAACAATGTGACTTAAAATTCAGCACAACATCCTCAATTATAATACTAAAAATAACAATTCAACATAACAAACATAAAATTCTTCACTTATTTCCCATCCACATCTTCAATTTTCTTTTCCTCATGTTTTGTCAGCAACCAAACAAAAAAAAAAAAAAAAAAAAAAAGACAGTCAAATCAATAATGACCTGCAATTTTTTTCAGTACCCAAAAGAGAAAAGAATAGAAGATTGGTGAGATTTTTAGAAGAAGAGTAATATGCAATGATACTTTGCATTGAGCTCATTAGCTTGCATGTTCGGATGTTCATTCCTTGTGTGAATGTTCATTGTGGTCACTACTTATAGTGATTGTTCCTGTTTGGTCAAGCCATGCTTTACTACTTTATTTCTTGATTGCTTGATCGTATTGTGCTTACTCCATATGCATTTCAAATTTTCTACTTACAATGATCGTATTGTGTTGTTGTTTTTAGGAAATACTTGTCTGTATGGTTCAAGAGCTTCACAGATTCTAAAGTTAGGTGTGAGTGAGTTTTGTTCAACTGTTCCCAACTCACATGTTAAGTCTAGAGTTTGTTTTAGGGTTTTGTCACAAAATAGCCAAAGGGGGAGATTGTAAGGTTGAATTTATTCAATCATTTTATTGGCTTTATTCCTTGTCAAATTTTATTGTAATTCAGCATTTAGAAATCTTGTATTTAGGTGGGAATCATGTAAGGGTAATGTGTGAGAGAGTGTGAAGAAAAGCTTAAGAATGTACAGTTAAGAAGAGCCTTGCGACTAGCGAGTCGCCAAAGGTGGCACACGTGTGAAGCATGCAGGGGGAGCTGAAGGGTCACGCCAGCTATTGCACTATAGGACAAAACCTCCAGGCTGGCCAGGCAGTTAGCTTGCAACTCAAACTTGCGACTCATTCCAGTTGCGAGCTCGAGTCACCAGAATGCCCTGTTTGGTTGTAACTGACTCTTCGCATTACTTATACACTATACTATAAATACCCTTATACCCACGAAATGTAGAGAGCATTTAGAGAGAATTTTGAGAGAAAAACCCTAGAGAAAAACAAGATTGACTCATCCACAATTTTAATCTTTGATTCTCCAAATTCCTCTACTCTCACCTTCTCCATTGATATATCTTGAGAGGTACATTAGTCAAATCCTTATTTCACCATACCCATATTTGTGAGGAGGTATTTTGGTGCTTGGGAAGCAGTTCAGAAGGGACCCATTCATTTTAGTTGATGCAATGGGCTATTGCGGGATCCAGTAAGCTAGAGAAGACAAGGTTTGGTGTAACCCTATTGGAGCAAGAACTTGGAGGGCTTAGGTGCACTAGGTAATTAGGCTTGGAGGGTCTTTTGCTATTCATGTATTCCAACTTTATTTTCTAGTGATTATTGACCACTTGGAGGGCGGCAGAGAGGTTTTTCGCCGAAAGACTTCGATTTCCTCTTCGATAACACATCACTGTATTGTCTTTTGTTTGCATCTATCTTCCCTTAATCTTTACCTTTTAATTACTGTTGTGGTTGTGATTAAATTCAATTTATATTGTTTTAGCTAATTTTCATATTCCGCACATATATTGTTTGATTATAAGCTAGTGTTGGTAATTTGTAAATTGGGGGTCTAAACGTTCATTAGTGTTTTACACACTATTTGAACATTCAATTGGTATCAGAGCGGGTGCACTTGCTGTGGTTTAATTACCTAAGTGCAATCCTTGACCCCATTGAGATGGATCGATCTCAATCTCTCAATGCTCCACCAAATTTTGATGGAAGCAATATGCATTTTGGAAAGTCCGCATGAAGGCATTCCTATGTTTAATTGATGAGACTGTTTGGGATGCATAGATGTAGGATGGACTAGGCCGAAGGCCGCTAAATCCACATGGGATAAGGCAGCTCTTGCAGCAGTTAATGCAAATAAGCAAGGCACTAAATGCTATTTTTTGGATGTTTCTCCAGATGAGTTTCACAGAATTTCTCACGTAACAATTGCCAAGGAGGCATGGAAAATATTGGAGACCACTTATGAAGGCACGAAGAAGGTGAAGGACACTAACTTGCAGATGCTAACCACTCGATTTGAAAAGCTGAAAATGAGTGAAGACGAGTCATTCAACTCATTCTATGGCAAGCTGAATGAGGTGGTTATTGGCAAGTTCAACTTAGGTGAAAAGACGGAGGACTCAAAGATAGTGAGGAAAATCCTTCGATCATTGCCAAAGAGCTTCCGTGCAACTAAGTTGCAGATGCTAACCACTCGATTTGAAGAGCTAAAAATGAGTAAAGACGAGTCATTCGACTCATTCTATGGCAAGCTGAATGAGGTGATTATTGGCAAGTTCAACTTGGGTGAAAAGACGGAGGACTCAAGATAGTGAGGAAAATCCTTCGATCATTGCCGGAGAGCTTCCGTGCAAAGGTACAGTAATTAAAGAGAGCAATGACCTTGATGATATCAAAGTTCAAGAACTAGTTGGCTCACTTCAAAGATGGTCACTATCTATTTTTCTATATATTTTTTTATTCATGTCTTATATATCTGATCTAAGAAAAACCTTTTGAAGGTAGATTTTTAATCAACAAGAAACCAAGTAACACTAATCTCTACCAAAAACCACTAGGTACCACCATAGATTCTAAAATATTTGTTAAAAAAATTTCAGTTTTGTGCATGCTCTTTTATTTACATGATCTATGCATGCTCTAGTTGTTCATGCTATTTACATGATCTATGCATGCCTAGACTGTTATTTAATTTTTTATTTATGCCCAAAAACAAATATTACTCTTCTTCTAAAAATCTCACCAATCTTCTATTCTTTTCTCTTTTGGGTACTGAAAAAAATTGCAGGTCATTATTGATTTGACTGTCTCCTTTTTTTTTTTTTTTTTTTTTTTTTTTTGTTGTTTGC
>NW_027069738.1:264557-312341 GCF_002906115.3 Quercus suber
AAAAAAAAAATGTCTACGAGACATTTTATCATGGGTATGATATGCACAATGCAACTTAGATCAAGTATCATACTAAAAAATGAGAAACAATCATGAGAGCATGTATATCAAGCATCATATTATCAATATCAACAATACCCATTCAACAAACTCAACAAAAATATACCCAAACCATATTCGAACATCACATTTTTCAAAACTCAACAAAATCTCAAAATCCAAGAATCTAAGGGTTATAAACATGAAATACTTTGAGAAAAGTAAAGAACCTATACCTTTTCTTGAAGATTGATGAAGAGATGAAGAAAATGGTGGATTTTTGAGTGAAACACGGTGAGTTTGTGAAGAGGGAGACAATGAACAGTCACAATGTGCGAGGGAAAACTGAAAAGTTTTTTAAAACTACCTTGAAAAATAACCCTCAAAGCATAAAACACGCGATTTTTGCGACTGGATTGAGTCGCGAACAAGTCGCTAAAAACCCTTGAGACAAAATTTGGAAAAATTTGTTTAAGTGTTTTTCGCGAATGGAAGTTCCACTCTTGAGTTAGTTGCGACAGAAGTCGCCAAACTTTTTGAGTAACCCTTGCGACTGGAGCTTCCACTCGTGAACAAGTCGCCAAACTGAGTCGCGATAAATCTAAAAGCCCAGATTTTTGCAAAATATTCTAAGTCTTTTTCGCGACTGAGACTTTGACCCGCCAGAGAGTCGCGAATACCTTTTGTGTAAGCTCGCGACTAGGACATGCGACTGGCTTAACTTGTGTGGCAAGTCGCCAAAACAAGGTTGCATAGTTTTTGAAAAATTTTGACATTTTTCAAAATAAAACACTTTCCAAAAACAACTAAAACACTCAAAAATATTTTTGTATTTGATCAACATATAATTGGGCATGTGCAACATATGTAATCAAGTACAATCACACAAATGAATAAGGCATTCATTGAATATAGACATGTGTGATCTGTGTGGGTACCAAAGATGAGATAGTCCTTAGTCTAATGTGAAGCTTCAATGATCAATTCAACCAAGACATACACAATGCATGAGGAAAAGTGACCTATCTCAATTATAGAAACATGCATATATGACCTCCCACAAAACTTATAACATTATATTGAAGCTTTTCATTTGGCTCCATGTACATCATAACATATGATAATTTTGAATCAATACATTTCATTTTGAGATCAATGCCTAAAATTTTTTATATTTCAATTTGATGAACAAGCCTTTGGCTTTTTGGGCATCATACATTTTTTATAAAAGCCGCTTTTCCTTTTTCCTAGTCAAATACTAGTTTGTGCGACGGTTTTTGTAGTTCATTATCTCTTTTCATTTTGAGATTTACATTTGTTGAGCTCTTTAAGCAATAAATAAATGAGTGGGAAAATATATAGGCACAAATCTATGCAAGTTGCAAGATCAACAAAACCATTGACTAATCATTCATGACAAGTTTAAAGATCTATTTACAACAGACACATAGATGTCAAGATTTTTCCCACAATGATATGAGTGCATAAGGAACAAGCTACGCTCGTCAATGCACAAAGTCATTAGTACAAGGGTACAAGGCAAAACATGCTAGTGACAATACACAATAATGCCAATCAAACTTTTTGGATTTTTTACTTTTTATGCATTTTTGGATTTTTGACACAAAAACAAGTAAAGATTGATAAAAAAAAAAATGTAAAAACATTCAAAGCAAATAGCAAACAAACACAATTTTCAACACATGCCAGAATGATAACAAAAAGCACACAACCAATTAATGTCACAAAGCATAGGAAGTATTAATGCATGGACATGTTGTAATACTTATGCATGTGTACCCTTCTTCACCCACACGACACTTGCGTTTAGGGTTACATCCCTAGAGGATTGGGTACGATTGTTGTGACTTTTAAACCTTTTGGTGAAGCTTGCCAAACAGGTAGTGAAGGCATCAATCATCTTCATCACATCCCTCACTCCGGGATCGCCTTCTTAACCTTTTGATTTCTCAGTAGTCCAATTCCCTTTGCCATGTCTTGGTCCTCTTGACCTTTGAGCACTTGAATTCTTCAATGCTTGAAGCTTATGACAATTAGGTTTGGTGTGTCCTTGAATTCCACAATGATGGCAGAAATGTTGAGTTCACGGATCTCTTTGTGACTTTGGGAGAAATTTCCCTTTACCCTTAGATTTCTACCCGAGCAGGATAGATATTTCCAAGCAGCCTAGTGTTGAAACTACTTCAGCATTGCCTACTACCACATACTACTTATGGGACCTCCTATTTTGGGCTAAACCCAAAGCACAATACAAATTAATTGGAGGTTTGGGCCTAACTAACCTAGGGTTCTTGGGAAACGACCACCACAGTTGTTGTGTAAAAACATTTTTAGCGACAAAAGGTCGTGGTAAGTTCTTGATGTTTTGCAATAGCCAATTAATCTCAAGCGCATTGAATACTAATTGACTATTAACTTTGGGTTTTAGAAAGTATTTAAGTCTTTTAGGATTCAAAAGGTTTTCCTTACTTATCTCTAGGACTTTTAGTTGCCTTATTGGGTTCATGTAAGAATTAGAGAATGCATGAGAGACAAAAGAGAGAGTGAATTAGGGTTTAGACAAGAAAAGGAAAGAAAGAGGATATTTTGGGTATTATGCATTTAAGGCAATCACACAAAAGGAAACAAATCAAATATCATGTATACACAATTATGACAGAGAAAGTACATAAGGAAAGATAATAGACATTGCATTAATGACAAATAAAGCAAAAAAGACAAGAAATCTGGTTAAGGCCCAAATTGGAATATGCCGTAAGAAAGGTGCGTACACACTCTTCTACTAGCGTTTGCACTTGAGATTCAATGCAGAATCCTAGAAAATAACCAAAAGATGAACCCTAATTGTTCAAAAAGTGCATACACATCTTCTTGGATGCATACATACTCGAGGTAGATTAGGGTTTCTACATACTTTTCAATTGAAAAAAAAAAAGAAAAAAAAAATTAAGCAACTAAAACAAAGCATGTTATGTTACAAAATGAACACATCATAGATTAAAGAAACAACAAAAAGAATAAAAGAACAAGAATTGAGGAGGGGAATGTGGATCATGGAAAAGATCCACATCTCCTCCTTGTAGCACTTATAATGATGTTATTTTTGACTGACCCCTTAGTTGAAATCGATTAACGCAGCTGTCTGTGTGCGAGGATGAGTTGAACGACATGGTTAGGGTTGATTGACCCCTGAGTGTTATGTTTGCAAGCTTGAACCAACTAGATGTTTGAATCAAAGTGAGTAAGAGACTATCTTCTCATCAAATGATGGCTACAGATCAATCTACGGCTTAGTCTTTTATGCCCTTCTAGCCTAAAACTCTTAGTTTGGATATTCTACGGATATTTTGATAGAGTTTCTATAGGGTAAAAGTTTCTGCCCCTTTGGATGTTGAAAATATGGGTATTTATAAGGGAAATGAGAGTCTAGGGTTTGATGAGACGTATAGGCATCCAGTTGATCAGGCTACTTACCCTAGAATCTCATCAAAATGGAAATGGAATGATCTAAGGCTTTCTGTGCAGAGAGTGCATATGCCACAAATTAGGTGCATACGGCGTACGCACTCTTTGTTAGCCTCGACCAAATTAGGTCAAAAATAGGCTTTTTGGGCTGGGGCTTCTTTCCTACTTCATAGTTGGGCTTTGGCTTATACTATATTGGGTCACTTTTATGGCTTGTTTGGAATTTTAGAGAGGGAGAAGAGTAGAGGGGAGTAGAGGGAAGGAGAGTAGTGGGGAGGAGAGTAGAGGAGAATGATTCACCTCTACCTTATTTGGATGTTTTTAAAATTAGTAAGGGGGAAGGGAGTAATTAGCCCTTCCCCTTATGTAATTTTGTTAATATAATAAGGGTAAATTAGGTAATTTACTTGGTCAATAGTTTATGTACTCTACTCCCCCTCTAAATCTCTCCAATTTGGGGGAATTAAAATTGGGGGGCTAGAGGGAGTCCAAACCCCTCCAAACTCCTCCAAACCCCTCCCCCTTGTTCTTTAAAAAACTTCCAAATAAGGTAATTGCATTACTCTCCCTCCCTCTACTCTACTCCCCCTCCTTTTTTAAACATCCAAACATGCCATTAGGGTTCTTATCCTCGTTAGACTCTAGACACGATGCTAATTTTGGTAGCGATTTGATTTCTCATCATTGGGATTGGGGGGCTTGAATATAAGTCATAACAAAATATGGTGTCTACACAACACTTGGCCTAATCTAATGGGGTGGAGAAAAGGTCAACCTACCGTTGATTGGAGAGGAGTGGTGGATTGGATGAATCGTGCCTCCCTACGAGTAGAAAATGGATCATTCAGCATTGAAGATTTGGAAAACAATGAAGAACCAGTGAGAAGCGGAAAAAAATGATGACATGTCATTGGGGAAAGGTGCAAAATGGTGAAGATTCAATAGAAATCTTACCATATCTAGTAAGATCTCTCCAGATCTTGTCAAAATTTACTTACTTTGTTGGTTGGATTGGGAGGCTCAGGTAGATTCGAAAGATATTACGGACGTCGATTTTTAAAGGCAGAGATCCATCTGAGTCGTTGAATTGAACAGCGGTCATCTTGGGTTCAGACGGATGGCTTGGGTGGGCTAGTTTGTTGGACAACCTTTTTTATGGGTGTCAAAAAATGCAACGAGTGCGCAAAGAAATGAGTTGAGCTATTGGAGAAAATGTTTCCTTAAAGTTAATTCCATACTCTTGAGTGAACCCCTTGGGTACCAAATGAGCCTTGTAGTGATTAGCAGCGCCATCTAAGCAAGTCTAGATCTTTCAAACCCTCTTAAAACCTATAGCAGATTTGTTGGCAGATACCAAATTCCAAGTCCCTATCGTAAGTATCGCATTCAACTCTTCCTTCATAGTTTTCTGCTATTAGGGATCAAAGGAAGCATCACAAAAAGGTGTGAGGTTCATGAAAGTGGGAAGTGTAGAAAAACAATTAAAATCTTGTGTGTGGGCTAGCATAGTCATTTTTGTGTATTTAATAAAACTTGGATTAGTTTGAGTGTACTTTATTGAGCATAATTAGATTCAATAGTGGATAGTGATAACCTAGATCAAGTATCATACTAAAAAATGAGAAACAATCATGAGAGCATGTATATCAAGCATCATATTATCAATATCAACAATACCCATTCAACAAACTCAACAAAAATATACCCAAACCATATTCGAACATCACATTTTTCAAAACTCAACAAAATCTCAAAATCCAAGAATCTAAGGGTTATAAACATGAAATACTTTGAGAAAAGTAAAGAACCTATACCTTTTCTTGAAGATTGATGAAGAGATGAAGAAAATGGTGGATTTTTGAGTGAAACACGGTGAGTTTGTGAAGAGGGAGACAATGAACAGTCACAATGTGCGAGGGAAAACTGAAAAGTTTTTTAAAACTACCTTGAAAAATAACCCTCAAAGCATAAAACACGCGATTTTTGCGACTGGATTGAGTCGCGAACAAGTCGCTAAAAACCCTTGAGACAAAATTTGGAAAAATTTGTTTAAGTGTTTTTCGCGAATGGAAGTTCCACTCTTGAGTTAGTTGCGACAGAAGTCGCCAAACTTTTTGAGTAACCCTTGCGACTGGAGCTTCCACTCGTGAACAAGTCGCCAAACTGAGTCGCGATAAATCTAAAAGCCCAGATTTTTGCAAAATATTCTAAGTCTTTTTCGCGACTGAGACTTTGACCCGCCAGAGAGTCGCGAATACCTTTTGTGTAAGCTCGCGACTAGGACATGCGACTGGCTTAACTTGTGTGGCAAGTCGCCAAAACAAGGTTGCATAGTTTTTGAAAAATTTTGACATTTTTCAAAATAAAACACTTTCCAAAAACAACTAAAACACTCAAAAATATTTTTGTATTTGATCAACATATAATTGGGCATGTGCAACATATGTAATCAAGTACAATCACACAAATGAATAAGGCATTCATTGAATATAGACATGTGTGATCTGTGTGGGTACCAAAGATGAGATAGTCCTTAGTCTAATGTGAAGCTTCAATGATCAATTCAACCAAGACATACACAATGCATGAGGAAAAGTGACCTATCTCAATTATAGAAACATGCATATATGACCTCCCACAAAACTTATAACATTATATTGAAGCTTTTCATTTGGCTCCATGTACATCATAACATATGATAATTTTGAATCAATACATTTCATTTTAAGATCAATGCCTAAAATTTTTTATATTTCAATTTGATGAACAAGCCTTTGGCTTTTTGGGCATCATACATTTTTTATAAAAGCCGCTTTTCTTTTTTCCTAGTCAAATACTAGTTTGTGCGACGGTTTTTGTAGTTCATTATCTCTTTTCATTTTGAGATTTACATTTGTTGAGCTCTTTAAGCAATAAATAAATAAAAGAGTGGGAAAATATATAGGCACAAATCTATGCAAGTTGCAAGATCAACAAAACCATTGACTAATAATTCATGACAAGTTTAAAGATCTATTTACAACAGACACATAGATGTCAAGATTTTTCTCACAATGATATGAGTGCATAAGGAACAAGCTACGCTCGTAAATGCACAAAGCCATTAGTACAAGGGTACAAGGCAAAACATGCTAGTGACAATACACAATAATGCCAATCAAACTTTTTGAATTTTTTACTTTTTATACATTTTTGGATTTTTGACACAAAAACAAGTAAAGATTGATAAAAAAAAAATGTAAAAACATTCAAAGCAAATAGCAAACAAACACAATTTTCAACACATGCCAGAATGATAACAAAAAGCACACAACCAATTAAAGTCACAAAGCATAGGAAGTATTAATGCATGGACATGTTGTAATGCTTATGCATGTGTACCCTTCTTCACCCACACGACACTTGCGTTTAGGGTTACATCCCTAGAGGATTGGGTACGATTGTTGTGACTTTTAAACCTTTTGGTGAAGCTTGCCAAACAGGTAGTGAAGGCATCAATCATCTTCATCACATCCCTCACTTCGGGATCGCCTTCTTAACCTTTTGATTTCTCAGTAGTCCAATTCCCTTTGCCATGTCTTGGTCCTCTTGACCTTTGAGCACTTGAATTCTTCAATGCTTGAAGCTTATGACAATTGGGTTTGGTGTGTCCTTCAATTCCACAATGATGGCAGAAATGTTGAGTTCACGGATCTCTTTGTGACTTTGGGAGAGATTTCCCTTTACCCTTAGATTTCTACCCGAGCAGGATAGATATTTCCAAGCAGCCTAGTGTTGAAACTACTTCAACATTGCCTACTACCACATACTACTTATGGGACCTCCTATTTTGGGCTAAACCCAAAGCACAATACAAATTAATTAGAGGTTTGGGCCTAACTAACCTAGGGTTCTTGGGAAACGACCACCACAGTTGTTGTGTAAAAACATTTTTAGCGACAAAAGGTCGTGGTAAGTTCTTGATGTTTTGCAATAGCCAATTAATCTCAAGCGCATTGAATACTAATTGACTATTAACTTTGAGTTTTAGAAAGTATTTAAGTCTTTTAGGATTCAAAAGGTTTTCCTTACTTATCTCTAGGACTTTTAGTTGCCTTATTGGGTTCATGTAAGAATTAGAGAATGCACGAGAGACAAAAGAGAGAGTGAATTAGGGTTTAGACAAGAAAAGGAAAGAAAGAGGATATTTTGGGTATTATGCATTTAAGACAATCACACAAAAGGAAACAAATCAAATATCATGTATACACAATTATGACAGAGAAAGTAGATAAGGAAAGATAATAGACATTGCATTAATGACAAATAAAGCAAAAAAGACAAGAAATCTGGTTAAGGCCCAAATTGGAATATGCCGTAAGAAAGGTGCATACACACTCTTCTACTGGCGTTTGCACTTGAGATTCAATGCAGAATCCTAGAAAATAACCAAAAGATGAACCCTAATTGTTCAAAAAGTGCATACACATCTTCTTGGATGCATACATACTCGAGGTAGATTAGGGTTTCTACATACTTTTCAATTGAAAAAAAAAAAGAAAAAAAAAATTAAGCAACTAAAACAAAGCATGTTATGTTACAAAATGAACACATCATAGATTAAAGAAACAACAAAAAGAATAAAAGAACAAGAATTGAGGAGGGGAATGTGGATCATGGAAAAGATCCACATCTCCTCCTTGTAGCACTTATAATGATGTTATTTTTGACTGACCCCTTAGTTGAAATCGATTAATGCAGCTGTCTGTGTGCGAGGATGAGTTGAACGACATGGTTAGGGTTGACTGACCCCTGAGTGTTATGTTTGCAAGCTTGAACCAACTAGATGTTTGAATCAAAGTGAGTAAGAGACTATCTTCTCATCAAATGATGGCTACAGATCAATCTAAGGCTTAGTCTTTTATGCCCTTCTAGCCTAAAACTCTTAGTTTGGATATTCTACGGATATTTTGATAGAGTTTCTATAGGGTAAAAGTTTCTGCCCCTTTGGATGTTGAAAATATGGTTATTTATAAGGGAAATGAGAGTCTAGGGTTTGATGAGACGTATAGGCATCCAGTTGATCAGGCTAGTTACCCTAGAATCTCATCAAAATGGAAATGGAATGATCTAAGGCTTTCTGTGCAAAGAGTGCATATGCCACAAATTAGGTGCATACGGCGTACGCACTCTTTGTTAGCCTCGACCAAATTAGGTCAAAAATAGGCTTTTTGGGCTTGGGCTTCTTTCCTACTTCATAGTTGGGCTTTGGCTTATACTATATTGGGTCACTTTTAGGGTTCTTATCCTCGTTAGACTCTAGACACGATGCTAATTCTGGTAGCGATTTGATTTCTCGTCATTGGGATTGGGGGGCTTGAATATAAGTCATAACGAAATATGGTGTCTACACAACACTTGGCCTAATCTAATGGGGTGGAGAAAAGGTCAACCTACCGTTGATTGGAGAGGAGTGGTGGATTGGATGAATCGTGCCTCCCTACGAGTAGAAAATGGATCATTCAGCATTGAAGATTTGGAAAACAATGAAGAACCAGTGAGAAGCAGAAAAAAATGATGACATATCATTGGGGAAAGGTGAAAAATGGTGAAGATTCAATAGAAATCTTACCATATCTAGTAAGATCTCTCCAGATCTTGTCAAAATTTACTTACTTTGTTGGTTGGATTGGGAGGCTCAGGTAGATTCGAAAGATATTACTGACGTCGATTTTTAAAGGCAGAGATCCATCTGAGTCGTTGAATTGAACAGCGGTCATCTTGGGTTCAAACGGATGGCTTGGGTGGGCTAGTTTGTTGGACAACCTTTTTTATGGGTGTCAAAAAATGCAACGAGTGCGCAAAGAAATGAGTTGAGCTATTGGAGAAAATGTTTCCTTAAAGTTAATTCCATACTCTTGAGTGAACCCCTTGGGTACCAAATGAGCCTTGTAGTGATTAGCAGTGCCATCTAAGCAAGTCTAGATCTTTCAAACCCTCTTAAAACCTATAGCAGATTTGTTGGCAGATACCAAATTCCAAGTCCCTATCGTAAGTATCGCATTCAACTCTTCCTTCATAGTTTTCTGCTATTAGGGATCAAAGGAAGCATCACAAAAAGGTGTGAGGTTCATGAAAGTGGGAAGTGTAGAAAAACAATTAAAATCTTGTGTGTGGGCTAGCATAGTCATTTTTGTGTATTTAATAAAACTTGGATTAGTTTGAGTGTACTTTATTGAGCATAATTAGATTCAATAGTGGATAGTGATAACCACGTATTGTTAATATTGGGCAATTTTAATGCACTCTAAAATTAATAGTATGGATTTTATTATTGTGCATTTGTTTGGTTATCGGCGACCTTTAATGGTATGAACTTGCATTTTAGATTAAAGCACGATAAAATGGTATTTACCCTCTACTTGCTGAAGTATTGGTTTGGCTCATTAAATCTAATACATTCTGATGCTCTCTTACCTATATAAATATATCATATATGCATTTTCGGAGAGAGTGCCAGTGAAGGAGTGTAGTTCACCTTCCTCTCTCACACACACGCACGAAGTTCTTACTCATCAAGCCAAAGGACTTTTGCTATGGGTCACCAGGGGAGTGTTGCTTCTTTATCTACTCCTTTATTTTGTTACAAATTTATGTTAGTGATTCTAGAGAGTTTAACAAATTCTTTAATCCACATTTGTTACGTGGATCTTGGTTAAGGTTTTCCAACATACACATGTGAATATCTATGTTCCAACAGTGGAAGCTCAGCTTGCGAACTGTATTCTGCTGCTTGATTTGGAGTCTTGATATTCAGCCTTCCTTAACATGCCAAAAAGTCTGAGTTGACTGACTTTTCAATAATGGGAAAGTTGCTCTAATGTCAACAAGATGACTAATTATCTCCTTAGACTAACCCCAAGCTGCTAATGAATAGTAAGAGCTCACAGGTTCATTAGTGCTTGGGCTCCTCAAAAACAAAGTCCCCAAATCAAATCTCAATCGTGTATATAGGAGAGTTCCTTTAAATTTTCCTCGACAGTAAGATTCCTCTTTTACTTGCTTCCCCCATACAGGGTCAATCTTTGCAAGCGCTACAATTACATTAAGAACAAAGTTCTGGAAGACTGAGTTGGTGGCAAGAAGAGAAGAGAGATATAGGATCAGGAATGAAGATGGGTTTAGACTCTGCAAAGATTG
Source organism: Quercus suber (assembly GCF_002906115.3). Taxonomy (NCBI): domain Eukaryota; kingdom Viridiplantae; phylum Streptophyta; class Magnoliopsida; order Fagales; family Fagaceae; genus Quercus; species Quercus suber. The sequence goes on from NW_027069738.1 coordinate 275,262, forward strand.
AGTGGTTGGTGATGGATTTGGAGATGATGAAGGTTTAGACGGTAGTGGAACTTGGGCTTGTAATTGTAAAGCAGGACAAGCCGGTGGTGAAGGGTCTATATATACAGCTTAATAAGGGAGGCATAAAATCTTTTGCTTGGAGCCCGTCAGCTTAAAAGGGCCCATGTGTATAGGTCAAGCCTGTTAGAACTGAGCCCATTGTAGTAGCTAAACTGGATGACGACTGTCAGTAGGTAAGGTAAGTTAAACGACAGTCTGGAGCCCAAAAATGGTTTCTTTTTTTTTCTTTTTTTGAGAAGGGGGAGCCCAAAAGGGTGGAAAAACCAAAAAGTAAGGAAGAAATATAGGGGAGAAAGAGAGGACGAGGTAGTCGGCCCGTTAGTCTTTGATGAGCTCACCCATAAAGTACATAGCTCTCCGGACTCCGGAGTCGAGTCACTTCAACCCCTCATCCATGATTTGACCCCACAAAAAGGAAAAAACAAAAAAAAAAATCCCCACTTCTTTATTAACAAGATTTAGAAGCCGTTACCTAATCCAAATCTTTTGTCTCACTTGTCCTGCTTTACTCTATATTCTATTAATAAATATTTATCACGTGTTTATCTAATTAATTAAATACTATAATTAATTAATAAATGTAGTATTAATAAATCATTAATGATAATATTTAATTAATTAGGTAAACATGTGGCAAGTATTTATTGGTAGAGTCTGAAGTGGAGTAGAAAAAGTGGAACAGAAGATTTGGACTCTTCGTTACCAGCAAACCCAAAAAAAAAAAAAAAAAAATTAGAGTCTATTTGGGAACAACTTAATGTGAGTTTGGATAGCGCGTTTTAGTGCGTTTTAGTGTGGCTGGGTTTTTTTTTTTAGTGGGTTCATGGGCACTGTTCATGAGACCCATAAGTACGGAAAAATGCAAATCTAACTTTAAAACTAGGTCTCACAGCACTATTCATACATTTAAAAAATATTTTGTTATAGTATTTTCAGTTTTCAGCAATAAGCGGTATCCAAACAGATCCTTAGATCATTTGACAATGATTATTTTTGCTAACTTATTTTACTATTCAGCTTATTTTTGCTACTATTCATAGGCCCCCTTACACTTTTTGGTACTATTCATGAGTTTCACTGTACTATTTCAGCTAACTTTTTCTTTTATCTACAGTACTTTCAGCAAAAAGTTTTCAGTTTCAACAAAATAAGCGGATTCCAAATGGAACCTTATTCTACTGAAATTGAAATTTTTTTGCTAAAAATACTGTAAATAAAACTAAAAGGTAGTTGAAATAGTATAGTGAGATTCATAAATAGTACCAAAAAGTGCAATGGGATCCATAAATAGTAGCAAAATTAAGCTAAATAATTAAAAAAAAAAAAAAAAAACTAGCTTTTTTAGCCAATGCCAAACGCAACCTTAATCTTATATTTCCTTTTTAAAAAAAAAAATTATCTTGTATCTATGGACCTATGGTGAAACTGAACTTACTTTGGGTCAATATTTTTCATATAAATAAAATAAATAAATAAGAAACTAGGGCATATTTGTTTTGTTCTTTTTGAATACAAATAAAAGAAGGAAAAATAAAATAAAAGCACTTAAAAATAAAATTTAAATAATACATAAATTCTTAAAGAAATAATAATTAGGGTTTAAATTTCACAAAAGCATAAAAGAAAAGATTGCACATATTGAGTATATATAAAATGTGAAATAAAGTTAATAGATTAACGACCAACATTTCAAATTTTTATCCAGAATTAAATAATCATGGTAAAATTTGAAAACACTTTGTTTTGTAACCTTTATTTACACTCGGTTTGTTTTTAAGTAAAATATTTTTTTGAAAAATATTTTTTCATTTTCAAATATTTATTTGCAGGTAAAATGTAGTCAAAATTGTAAAATATTTTTCATTCACCGTAAAATTGTTTATAAAAGTTGTAAAATGTTTTACCATTAAAAATTTGGTAAAACATTTTACAAAAACACAAGGTGGCTCCGAATCCCATTTGGTGGCTAGGCCAACAGAGCAGTGGGTTGGGCAACTGGTGCCAGTGATCCAACGGCCGAAGCCGTCATCCCAACAACCGGTGTTGGTGGTCCAGTGGTCGAAGTAACCGCTCTAGGGATTGGTGCTAGGGTTTGATGACTGAAGCTTCCACTCCAGTGACTAGTTTTGACAGCTCGAAGTTGCCATTCCGACAACTGGTACCGGGGGTCTGGTGGCCGGAGCCTCCATTCTAACAACTGATGCCGGTTGTTTAATAATTGGAGACACCATTCTGGCAACCAGTGCTAGAGGTCTGATAACCAAAGTAGTTGTTCTGAGAGTCGAAGACATTATTCCTACCACCAATGTTGGTGGTTCAATCACTAGAGACATCACTTCGATAGCAGTCGGCGAAGCCTCCATTCCGGTGGTTTAGTCACTAGATCTCCAATAACTGAGCCACTAGTTTTGATGGTTTGCTTGAAAATTTTTATTTATTATACCAAACACCTGAAAATATTTTACATGTAAAACTTTTTACCTGTAAAATATTTTATTTTTGAAAATATTTTACTTCAAAACAAATAGAGAGTTATTTTAATTCTAAGAGCAAAATCATCATTTTATGACATATGGGTAAAATCATAATTTTAACCTTTTTAATTTTCAAATATCAAAAAAATAAATAAATCGAAGTCCTAACATTCAAAATAACATATCATATGCTTAAATCAATCCACTAGATTGCAAGATATAACTTAATAAAGATTTAAGGGTTAATATTTATTCTTGTTATTAAAAATAGGCATGAGTGATTATGATTAATTAATTTTGATTGGGTCCTTAAAGAATTAATTATGATTAATGATGTGTCATTATCCCATTGATTTAGGCTTAGGACAAGGGTGCATAGGCAAGAATAAGATAACTTAATTCTAAATTTAGTTAATTATCTTAAAAATATATTGTGGGGGGAGGGGGGGTAATATTCGAACACAGAATATTGCCAAGTGGGTCCGACTCGAAGAGAAGGAAGGTCCAATCTCTCATTAACTCTGATCAAATATGTTGATAAGAGTCTAGGTATAGAAACCGAAGAAGCCGACCGCCCGAGGAGTCCAAAAAGTGACACTCCTCAGAAGGCTTTAGACAAGCCACTTGGACCAAAGGACAAAGTACCAAGGAAAGAGGTAGAGACGTACAAGTAAAGAAAAAGGAAAATATCCAGGTAAAGTACCCATCACCTCCGCATTCAATGTACTACACCAACTCAGCTAGCCACATTAATGGTAGAATAACCACTAAACAGTACCCCCATAGCTTGCAGCACATTCTACCACCTCCAACAAAACCCTAATGGTAGAAGCATCCAAATGAGGATCAGTGATTGTACAAGTGGAGGGCTAGGATGCACTTCACATAGCTATATAAGGAAAATGGACTCCTCCAGAAAAGGGGACAAAGAATTAGAGAAAAAGCATACATTGTGTGATCATAAGCTTTGTAACTGAGACTTAAACATTATATAAACTAGTGATCCTTGAACTAACCCGAGGAAGAGTTAATACTAAAATCTTCTTCTTTCTTACTAGTAGTCTGTTGTATTCCTACTAACTTAAATGAAACCAATAAGGCTTACAAAGGTTGAACTTGGAAACTTATTCTCTACAAATTAATTGTATTGGGCTACCACATATTAACTCTCCATCCAACTTGGGTTGGTAATTGATTTTAGTCCGCTTACATATATAAAAAAAGAACAAAATTATCCAACATGGTTATATAACTCTAAAAAATCTAAAAAAAAATCCCTTCTACATTTGGAGGAGAGTTCAACATTCCAAAGCACACCAGAGATTAAGAGATAGCTTTTGGGAAAGGTCGTAAGTTAACTGCTAATCCTTTTAGTCAAATCATGGCCTACCCCCCTCAAAAGCCTCGAAATTATTTGGTCTATAAGCCTTAGAATAGTATTGAAATACTATTCAATTATTCAATTGTTTCTCAACACAAAGCCTTATTGTAGCATTCATCCAACCCTAAACCAATCATCAAACTCTGTGCTTGCAAGCATACATTAAATGCCAAGCTGGCCAGATTTCGACTTTTGATTCAAAATTATTGAAAAAATGATTTTTTTATGACATTGATTAAGTAGGATCAAGCACTCTAGTTTTTTATTTTATTTTATTTTTATTTATTTATTTATTTTTAAGAATTAGGGTTTAACATGTTGATACGTTGTTATGTTGTCCAAAAAAAATTTTTATTCAAAACCTTACATTCTAGATCTTGTTTTCCAGTAAATAGCATGTTGGTTCATTATTTGTGACATGTTTGGATAATTGGATTGCATGACATGATTTTGGTCACCATAATTTAGAAGATTGATTTCATCAAGTAGGGTGAGTGTCTAACACATTCCCACTCCATAACTTTACCTCAAATCTTAGATCAATGGTTCTAGACTATGTCTTATCAATGTAATTTTCATTCGTTGAGAATGAAACTAGGAAATCAATGTCATGTTAAATTTGATGACTACATTTAAAACCATTGATCTAAGGGGTTAAGTGTCATTAGTTGAACTGCTCAATTTGAGAGCTAATTAACATGTCAAATGTTTGGATGACATGACATGGTATTGGCTACCATAGTCTAAAAGACTAGTTCACGAGGCGATGTGGGTGCCTAACACATTTTCATCTCATAACTTAGCCTCCGAATTTAGATCAAAGGTTCATAGACTAAGCTTTTCCACAATTTCATCTTTTTAGATTGTAACTAGGACATTAAGTCATGTAATATTTCTTAGATTGTATTTAGGATCAAAACCATGTAATGTTCCTACTATATTCAATTGCTGTAAATTACAACTTTTATCAATAAAATTTTAAAATTATTTTTACATTGTATGGTTTTCTTATTCTTCCAAGTTAGATAAAATAAGTGGCGGCTCTACGTAAAACCTATTGGGTTAAGATAGCTTGACCCTGATTAATTAATTCAACTACCCAAGTTGATTAATTAGGTCCAATTGCATGCAAATTGTGAAGGCACCAACAAATCACCAAATAAACTAAATGTAGTGGAAATTAAATTGACATAGTAATTTGTTGACAAATGGGAAAAAACTCTTGCAAGGCAAAAACTCCACTAGGTGATTTTAAGGTCACCATTATCAAGAATCTACCAATCAACAATCAAGCAATTACAAGTATAAGGAATCTTACCACTATCTTGGCCTATCCCAAAACTCTATGGCGTACAAACGCAATAGATTCTCACAAAATAAATAAATAAATCTCTAGGTCTCTGTATCCGTATATGATAGCTCTTAAAATAAGCCTTATATATGTCTAGGGTTGTGAGAAAAGAAACCCTAAACAAATACATAAGCTTGAGCCGAATTTTGGATCTAGAAAACTGAAAATCGTAATTCTCAATAGATTGAGCTACTGTCGAGCCATCTATTGAGTTTCACATTAAGTCTCAATAACAGGCATCTATCGAGCTATCTGTCGAGACTTAATGAACAGATTTTCTTCACTTTTTTCTTGGACCAATCTTCATGTCTTTTAATACAAACACTTGATATGCTTGAATAACATATTTCTTGATGTATTAAACCTATCTTAGATCTATCCAATTACAAGTAAAGTGCATTTTGTCAAAGAATTAGCCAATTACACAAAGTATGACCCTAACAAGACCCTCAACCTAAAGGGACAAATATATTCAACCAAACCACCACTTTGAGAGGAATCAACATAGTCTCATTCATTCACATTGATTTAACAAAATAAAGCAAGTGGGTCAAGGTCATGGTCTCTTACATCAAGCCCTCAACATAGTTACTCAACCAGCAATGTCTTACCTCATGGAGTCGTCCTTTAATTTAATGAAGAGGAAAAATTAAGTAAACCTAATGAAATATATCCTTCATTGAATACTTTGAGAATACGTCATTGAGATAATCAAAATTAGCGACTCTACTTCCTAGTTACAATCTAAAAATTAAAGATTACATGGTTTTGCTTCTTAGTTACTATCTAAAAAAGCAAATTACATTGATAAGTAACAAATATACAAACCCAAAATCTAAATTTGAAAACTAGGTTCCGACACAAGAAATCGCTCTGCCCGATTTGAAAATCGGTCTTCAAGAAGTTTATGGTCAAATCATACATCCAATCATATTCATTAATTATTATGTTATGCATCACATGGAGAAATAAAACTATGCTCAACATGTGGCTTGAATCGTAAAAGAAAATATAATCCTAATTTGCATGTTCATCATGTTATGTGTGTGAGTATATCAAACATCGGCCCATGTAATCAAAATTCAGCATGTTATGTAATTTTATAATCTAACTATAATAAAGATTATTAGGTGAGAATAGTTAACTACATGCATATTTTCTTGAAAATGGTTTGAAGGCGGATTTCCTTCAATAATATCAACCAATTCGCTGCCCTAGCTTCCTTGTATCAATCCCCAAATATTACATTTGCTTTGTAAGGGAAGTTATACTTGTAGATGTCGAGTGCAAACCACCTCCTTCAAGTTTTGAGGATGGTGTGTGTTGAGGTCTAAAAAGTTACAATGCTGCACCAAGACCTAAAATGGCATAGTGAGTTGAAACCCATGAAAAAAAATAAAAATAAAAGGCTTGAGCTCACAATAAGGAAAAAAGATTTAAGCCCATGGCCCACGAATGGATAGGCCTTAGGGCCCATGAAATGAAGGGAAGAAAGAAAAAGCTCAGCATGCCAAGATCAGAAAATTACTAGGGAGTCTAGTGGTAAGAATTAGGCTAGGATACCCAGGGACTATCAGGAGCTTAGGGTCCTCAAGACGTGCAGCAAAGCTAAGATGAGATTAAGACATCTCAAAAGGAGTGCCAAAAAACACAAGGAACGAAGAACAGATACGTCCTTATCAACCACCCAATGATGCAGAAAGGAATCAGAAAGCTTGGAGACTAACAATTCATAAACAAATGACTGGTACCTTGGGGAACCCAGAAAGAAGAACCATGAAGGGAAGTAGCTGGGAAAACTTTCAACCTGGCAAGGATGAAATCGGCTCACTCTGGAAAAATGACAAAAGGAAAGGTAGCCAAAAAAGTTGAGTCTGAAAAGATGAGGTTTAGAAGCCTTGAAGGAAGAGAGATTAGAGGTCAGCTCCCTAGGGACACCCCAGAACAGAAAGTCAGCAAAAGGCTTTTGGGAAAAAAAACACCAAAAGAAGAAAATTATGAGAAACAAGGAAGGGACTAGCCACCGAAGTTGCTGGCACAACATTGGCTTTGGTACCCAGGGGAGCAAAAGAAGGGAATCAGTGGTACCCCGAAACCCCAAGATGACACTATAAAAAGGGGAAGCAGCCAATAGTGAAGGGGCATTCAGCAACAATGAATTAGAGTAGAATCCTTGAGAAAGCCCTGTAAAAAAGCCAAAGAAAGTAACAAAAGAAAGGAAAATACCGTCCAGTATCCTTAAACAGCCACTATAGAACATACTTGGATTCAAAGAGATTCAAACTTTACAAGTCTTAGAGGCTTGGAAAGCCATCTAAGTCTGTGATTTTTGAGCTTATTTGGACCTTATAATACATCTTAGTGAGCATATTGTAACACATAATTAAGAAAAGTAATAGAATATCTCACATTGTTTTAAGGATCCTTAACGTTCATTCTGTGTCTTTTGTTTATCACATTGCTCCTTTACTGTTTCTTGCTGTTCATGCATATATATTTCTTGCTTGTTGGTATGTATGTATTGTAGGATTCCTGCTCTGCGCACCACTTGATTTTGTAAACAGACCATTTAGTTGCAGTGAATCAAGCCCAGTCCCTTAAAACAAGAACTAATAGGGCTAGGGTCCTTGCTTCTTCTTGGGCTTGGACATTGTCCAAAAAGGGACTTTTACATTTTGGTGACTCCGTTGGGGACTGGGTAAAGGAGAGGGAAGAAGCAGTCCCTTCACAGAGCATGGCTCTAAGACCAAGAAACAGCAAAGGTACCAATCTGCCACCTGCAGCCTCTGAGCCCATATGAGAAAATGAAGTGGCCTCCAAACAGAGGAAAAAGGTACCTCTGGCAGAATAGGAGGTCGTATCAAGATAGATGCGCAGGACAAGAGCCAAACTTTGTGGCTTAAATGGCAAAAGTGTTGAAAGATTTGCAGCAAGAGATTCACCTCCTCAAATAAGGCAAGACCCAAGAAATCAAGGATAATATCCCTCTTGTGGTCAACCAAGACAGAGCCCAACCAGAGGGAGGGTCAATAGTAGAAGGAGAAGCCAACCCCCAATATCTAACGCTAGTGTATCAGGACAGAGGCATGCAGGACAGGAGCCAAACCCTATGGCTCAAATGGCAAAAATACTGAAAGATTTGTAGCAAGAGATTCACCTCCTTAAAGAGGGCAAGACCCAAGAAATCAGGGATAATATCCCCCCTGTGGTTAACCAATACAAAGCCCAACCAGAGGGAAGGTTAGCAATAGAAGGAAGAGCCAACCCCTAGTATCTAACGCTAGCAGATGTCAAATCCATTTGGAACAAGAAAAGGAAAAGCTCTCGGGGATCCCCAAGCAATTTTCTCGGGATCCTCCATTCCTACCAGAGCTCCTTGGCAAGCCATATCCCAAAGGATATGAACCCCCAAAGTTCCATCCTTTTGACAAAAGAAATGGAAGTGTTGTGGAACATGTGAGTAGGTTTATCCACATTATGGGCCTTTACGCATGAGCATATACCTGGGACAACACCCTGAGGCCTAAGTCCATTAAGACTTGGAACAAAATAATGGAGAGATTCTGTGTAAAGTATTATCTAGGTGAAGACAAGGTCACCTTCCAAAGCCTTCAAATGGTAAGGCAAAGGCCCGGGGAGGATCCTGTCCAATTCATTAAGAGGTTTGAAGATGTTTCTCTAGACTGTTATGGAGACCATGGAGAAAAAGAGCTCGTGGAGACCTGCATATCCAACATGCTAATTGATTACAGGGTTAACCTCGAAAATTTATGCATAACCCAATTTGCTGACCTACTGCAAAGAACTAGAAGGATAGCGTAGACTATGAGAATAAAGAGGGTGCCAGTACCCTAGGCTATGATGACATCAGTTAGAGAAAAAAGGAAGAGACCTAAAGGAAAAATGGATTGGAGATGGAATTGTCTAGCCATTTACTGTGTCTAAGCCACCAACTGAAGAAGAAAGGAAGAATCCCTTGTTTTGCAGGATTTATAACTATGTCAAGCACTCCACCAAAACTGTTGGACTCTCCGTAGGCTTTTTCACAAGAATCTTAGGGAGGGAACCCTAGAGCTCACTCAAAAGGAACCTGAAGTGCAAAGAAACCCTCTACCCAACCACAAGGGAAAGGGAGTGGTGGCTATAGTGATCCATGGGACCCAGTGAAAGTAGAAGAATATGAAGGATCCTTCCATCCAAGCACAATTAGAACCCTTCAAAAGAATCCTAAGTTCAGATCACTATTTAATCAGTTGGGGTTTAGGCCAAAAGTAAGAAGGGTGGCCACAGAGTCCCTTATGAGTATAGCAGCAGATTCAAGGATGGAATGTTTCACAGCAAAATCTAATGCTAGTCAAGCTTATTTGGAGACAACCAATGCAATAACCTTTACTAATGAGGACATGGAGGTTGAGCACCTAGACCATTGCAGACCCCTTTATCTGATGGCCACCATAAACGGTGTCCAAGTTAGGAGAGCATTAGTAGATACAGGGGCATCACTTAACCTCATAACCCTGAGTACCCTGGAAGCCGTAAACCTGATTGGCAGAAGGATCCTGAGGGCTCCTATGGAGATAATAGGATTTGGAGGATTAGTAGAATCAATTGAGGGATATGTGCAGTTGGCCCTAAGGTGGGCCCAATAGTAGCCCTGATCATATTTCCCGTGATTAACTTAGAAGTTTCTTACCATGTGTTGTTGGGACGCCTATAGCTCCATAAGGACCGCCTTATTCCCTCAACGTACCATTAATGTGTTAAAAGGAGATTGAATGGGAGGCCCTTGAGGATCCCTGCCAACCATAACCCTTTCAGCCAAGGAGAAGCGAACTTTGTGGAAACGATATTTTATAATGTTTTATAATGAGTTGGAACTGGATGATAAGAGCCCCACGTCGGGGATCCCAAGAGCACCTATCTTGGAAGAAGAAGAAGGAGGGGGTACTCGTGACCTAAGAAACCTTTTGGACAAAAAAAGGCAAAAGAGGGAGCAGCTCCGTAGGATCTCAGGAATACGTGGTAGTACGGGAATCTGGAGAAAGGTTAATTTATCATTTGTGAAGATGCGCGGGGCCTGAATGCATTATGGAGGAGGGTCCCGAACCACCGAATTGTATGATGGCTCAAGAAGAAATCCTAGAGAATCTAGTTAAGAAAGCACAAATTCAGCCTGAGGAAGAATTGAGAGAGATAAACTTGGGGGTTAAGCTGGCATCCCAGAAGCCTATTTTCATTATTAGTCAATTGACAGCACAGGAGAAGGAGCTGTTAGTAGCATTACTTAAGAGGTATGTAGATGTGTTCGCATGGACATATGGTGAGATGCCTGATCTGGATCCAGGACTCGTGGTCCATTCTCTCAACGTAGACCCAGGAGTCAAGCTAGTAGTTTAGCTAGCCAGGGTCTTTCACACTAATGTAGAAGCTTAAATAACTCAGGAAGTCAAGAAGCTGCTGGCGGTTGGTTTTATCAAGCCCATCCAGAACCCCGAGTAACTTTCAAACATAGTTCCCGTGAAGAAAAAGAATGGCCAAATTTGGTGTTGCATGGACTTTTGCAATCTATACAAGGCATGTCCAAAAGATGAGTTTCCCCTGCCTAATGTTGACCTCCTTGTAGATTCAGTTGCATGAAGCTCTATGTTTTCATTTATGGATGGATACAGTGGGTACAACCAAATCCGCATGGCTGCCAAAGATGTAGAGAAGATAGCATTCAGGACTCCAATCGGAAACTTTTATTACGCTGTGATGCCCTTTGGCCTTAAAAATGTAAGGGCCACGTATCAGCAAACCATGACAGCTATATTCCATGATTTGATGCATAAGGAAATGGAAGACTATGTGGATGATATTGTGGTAAAATTAAAGACCAAGGTAGGACACTTCCAAGTACTTGAACAAGTTTTTGAAAGGTGCAGGAAATACAACTACGCATGAACCCCATGAAGTGTGCCTTTGGAGTATTTGCTGGAAAGTTTCTTGGGTTCCTAGTACACTACAGAGGCATAAGTGTGGATCTAGCAAAAGCCACAGCCATCGTAACAATGAAAAAGCCTACAACAATAAGGGAGCTCAAAAGTTTCCTAAGGAGGGTCTCTTATATCAGGAGGTTTGTGCTAGGATTGGCTTCAGTCACAAGCAGTTTATCCAAACTATTGAAAAAGGGGGGCTAAGTTCACTTGGGAAACTGAGCAGCAGGAAGCCTTTAGAGGGTCCAGCAGATCATGAATCATCTTCCCACCCTACAAGCACCAGTATGTGGGCGACCCCTGTTACTATATTTAGCATCAAACTCCCAAACTATAGGAGCCCTGCTAGCATAGGAGGACGATGATAGGAATGAGCAAACCATTTATTACGTGAGCAGGACACTTAAGGATACCGAGACAAGGTACCCTAGGATAGAAAGAGCATGTGTAATGGTTATCTACACATCCCAAAGGCTAAAACGATACTTCTTAGTGCACTAGATCTTCTTGGTAACTAAGTCACACCCCATAAAAGCACTCCTTTATCAGCCTTTCCTGACAGGAAGAATAGCACAATGGCTAGTCTTGCTCTTTCAATATGACATCAGCCTCAGGACCCCCAAGGCTGTCAAAAGTCAAGCCATAGCAAATCTGCTAGCCTAGTTCCCAGGGAAAGAGGAATGTTCACTAAGCGAGGAGATCCCCGGGGAGGTGGCAGTGGCAGAACTCCTGGGGAAGAAGTGGATAATGAGATTTGATGGGTCAGTAACAATAACCTCAAATGGATTGGGAATTGTACTAAGTTACAAAGATGGGGACACCATGCCGTTATCTTTCAAGCTTGGGTTTTCCTGTTCAAATAATGTTGCTGAGTATGAGGCATACTTGACTGGGTTGACCATGGCATTCAGCATAGGAGTAAAGCATATGAGGGTTTTAGAAGATTCCAATTTTGTTGTCTCTCAGGTGAAGGGTGACTTTGGACTAAGAGAGCAGAGTTTGGTAGCCTACAAAACTTGGGCACAAAGGCTGGAGAAGGAATTCCAGACCTTTAGCATGGAGTACACCCAAAGGAGTGAGAATAGGTTCTTTAATGCACTAGCCACCCTGGGATCCCAAGTACCATTCAAAGGAAGAGACACTCTGATAAGAGTAAGTAAGTAGGAACATTCCATCATAGGGATCCTCAAAAAGATTTTCCTTGAAGAACCAGGGCAGCATGATTGGAGAAATGAAGTCACTAAAAAAATAAAAGAGTTAGGACATGGAGGAAGTATTAAGGAGCTGAAGGATTACACTTTGATAGAAGGAGAGCTATACAGGAGGCTGCCCAGAGGGATCCTATCCAAATGTATCAACGAAAAAGAATGAAAGTTGAGATTGGAAGAATTACACAGCCAGATTTGTGGGGTGGCAAAAAAAATCAGCTTATACAGAAGGATGCAGCGCATGGGGTACTACTGGCCAAATATGAACAAAGAGGCTACAACTGTACAGGAGGAATGTCAAAGGTGTCAACTTTCAGTAGATAAAGTAGAAAGCTATGCTGTATTTATTACAGAAGATTGGAGGACTCCATTCATGGAGTACTTGGCTCAAGGGATCCTACCAACCGATAAGACATTGGCCCACCAACTCAAGATACTCGTAGTTAGATATTTCTTATAGAACGGGATCTTGTTTAAAAGGGGATATAGTGAGGATCCCCTAAGATGCCTGGGGCTAAGGTAAGCCAGAGAATTAGTCAAGTCCATTCCGATGACTGTGGAAGTCACCCAAGGAAAAGAAGACTCTACAAGCAGTTGTTGCTGTAAGGGTATTATTGGCCAACAATGAAAAAAGACTCCAAGGAGCTGGTCAAGACGTGTCATGCATGTCAAGTACTTGGAGATGCAATCCATACTGATCCAAATGTGCTACAAGATATGACAACATCGTGGCCTTCCCACACTTGGGGGCTTGATCTTATAGGGCCTATAAACCTTCCTTCCAATGGTTGCGTATGGATCCTAGTAGCCATTGAGTATTTTATAAAATGGGTAGAGGCTATCCCTTTGAAAAAGGCCACTAGAGCAGCCATGGCAAACTTCATTCTAGAGCACATCATTACAAGGTTTGAGATCTCCAAAAGACTGATCAGTGACAATGGGACCTCGTTTATAAACAAAGACATGAAGAACCTAACTGAGACATATTACATCAAGCATGGAAGGTCTACACTATACTACCCTCAAGGAAATGGCCAGGTTGAAGCCACTAATAAGGTGATATTGAAGATCCTCAAAAAAAATGAAACATGAGTATGGGGGAAAATGAGGTGACCACTTGACAAATGTACTTTAGGCATGTAGGAGCTCTTTGAAGACGGCCACAGGATTTTCACCATTTTCTTTAGTTTATAGGACGAAAGCCATCAGCCTCGTGGAACTAGTCATCCATATGCCAAGAGTAGTGCTTGAAGAAAACCAAGAAGGCACATATGACACAACTAGTGAAAAAAGGTTGGCAGATCTGGAGGGGATAGAATAAGAAAGAGAAGTGACCAAAGGGAGAAGCCAGAGGTACCAACAAAGGATGGCTAAGGCATATGCACAGACAGTACACCCAAGGGCCTTCACTAAGGGGCAGCTGGTGTTAAGAGCAGCAGAGTCTGTAAGGAGAAATCTCCCAAGACCCTTCAAGTTTGCCCCAAAATGGGAAGGACCTTACATCATCAGAAAAGCCCATGATAGTGGGTATTAGTACCTCACAAAAAAAAAAATGGGACGGTCCTAACAAATCCCATAAATGGGAAGTGGCTAAAACAATACTACACATGAAAAAGGAAGATCTTAGTACACTAAGACCTTTTGCCAACTCCCCAATCTGCTAAGTGTTTCATTGCTTTTTTCTTTTCTTTTCTTTTCTTTTTATTTTTTATCTTTTTTATCTTTTTGTTATATATCATGAATTTTGTTTAAGTTCCTTCGTTGTTTAGGAAACCGTGGTAGGAGGGCATTCTATGATCCTTACTATTTTTGTCAACCCCTTTTTATGTTTCCTAATATGGTAACTATGCTGTGTTTCAATGAAATCTCTTTTTTTCCCTTTTCTTTTTCTCTGAGCTAAAGCTAAGATGTATAATTATAAAGTATCACATAACCTAAGTATGGGCAAGTTTGGGAGGGGTACTTGGGTTAACACAAAAGAAAAAAAGGGGGAAGGGGAACCTTAGCGTATGAACCAGGATTCACACCACAATCAGTTCAAGTACATAGCCTGGGACCACAGGCAGAAATAAGCACCTGGGATATCCAACCCAATGCTTGTCAAAAAGGGTCTGCTTGGTTCATGACCTGGGACTTGGAAAAAAAAGGGGAGAAAACAAAGCATCCAATGTACCCAGTTTAGTACCTGTGCAGCAACACAACCACCAGGGTACCTAATCTAGGAACTACTGCAAAACTTGCAGGGACCTTGGCCCAGGACTTAGTTAAAAAAAATAAATAAATAAGAAGCAACAAAAAATAAGAAGAGCAGATCCACATGCTATTAAAAATTAGAAGCAGTCTTTAAAAAAAATATATAGATCCATACTGCAAAAAAAAGGGAGAAAAGTCAGAAATAGTGTTCAATAGGGAAATATAGAACTTATACAGCCCAAATTGTCTAAAAAAAAATATACATCTGAATTATCTAAAAAAAAGGAGGGGCAAGAAGCTAAGGAATAAGGCCGACTAGCAAAGAGCTGTTTGGGGAAATAACAGGAGCAGCAGAGGAAGAGAGAACTCGCTGCCTTTTAACTTTCAAGTCATACAATGCCTTGTGAGCATGAGCTAAAGTCTCCTCAACAACAAAAATTTCAGCATCTAGATTCTTGGAAGCCTGTCTTTGGAATAGCATGTGGGCTAAGAAACGCAAATATCCCAGCAAGAAGGATAGATTAAATTTTTCTTCTATGAGATCCTGCACCACTCCCCTCCATTCCAAAAGCCTTTCTTCAGATAAAGAGTCAAGAGAAGAATCCCTCAAAGAGATTAACATAGCACATAACAGTTCTATCAGAATGTTGCCTAGAAATACACCTCTCCTTAACTCATTGGTGAAGTCTTCATAGGTCTTGAGCAGCCTTTCTAGCAATGGCAGATCCTCAATGGGTACAGAGAATCTCAAGAAATTGCCAAAAGGAGACCCAAAACTATTAAAATGACTCGCAGGAAGGTTGCTGAACTCCAAGGAATCAAAGTGAGACAAGAAAGCAGGGAGCCCAAAGCTAGGATCTAAGACAGTCACCTCTGGAGCCTTCCCCATTGTTGTATCTCCACTCTCAGGAATTAGAGAGCTTTCAACCCTCTAGATGGTTTGGGGGATCCTTGCTTGAGCTTGAGCAACCTAGACGTCAGAAACAGATTCCACAGCTACCTCAGGAACTATGAGCTCAAGACCCATAACACCTATGTCAACACCTGCAAAAAAAAGACAAAATTCAAAAAAAGGAAAGAACAAAGGAAGAAATGTAAAGTGGGAAAGTAAAAGAAAGCTAAAATAAATAAATAAATAAATAAAAAACCCAGTATCAGCTTCCTGTGGCAGAGCTTCCTCCTCTTTCCCCTTTGATTTCCTGGAAGACTCTATGAAAGAACACACTGCACGTTGGAGAAAGGGTGAGGAGAATTTGGCAAAATGGCTAAAGGAAGGAAAGGATACTAGGGGCTTCGCCATAGAAGAAAAAGGCAAGGGAGAAGTATAAAAAAGGGAAGAGGGGGGAAGTATAGTGAGGGAGAACAACACGCACCTTCAGAACCCTCTGACTCCAAGGAAGAGGTGGTTCAGGGGTAGATTGGACACTAGTTTGACATAAAAGGGGAAGAGAAAACAAGAATTCTCAAAAAGAAAAGATAAAAGAGATTAGATTAAGCATATTTATAAGGGGTGGATAAGACTCACCTACTTGTACGGATGAAGACGCCCCTCCCCCCCCCCCCCCGTGCCTTCTCTAGGTATTCATGTGGGACTACTCTTCTATTACTTTGACGAAATGTAGGAGTTTAGAATTTGTAAAGGATAAGTTTCAGGGATCCCCGAATGTGATTAAGGGTCTGTAGGTAGTTCTAATGACAGCCACCCCATCATTTTTTGTTCGGCCAACTTGAAAGTGGCAGCCTCAATTTGGTTGAATTGTTTGATCACGCAGGGCACTTAAGTTGGCATTCTCCCCAAGAGTTCAGCCCTGGTTTGCCTAGGATTCCATGTTGGCTCCTTTTCTCAACTCTCCAGGAAATACCTTTGATCTGCATCGTGGGGATGAAGGCAGTTTGACCTACTTGGCTTGTATCAGTTCCTCATGGCTTCTAACGCCCCCCTCAAGTGGTCCCAAGTATACTCACTACTCAGCACACCAGGTACTCCGGTCGTTTGGCTTTGATCAAGACATCCCAGCAGTTTTAAGGATACAAACCTTCTCTTCCTTCTCTGGATTCGTTTCTAAGGCTTCAGGCCTTTTCTTATTGGTCATGGAAGATTTCTCAGTTTGTTGTGCCAAACTCCCAGAGGGGAGTCTTTGCTTCCATGGCTTTGCTGGTTAATGGAGAAGAGTTCAGAAGTCCTTCTTGGACTACGTTGGTTCTGGAAAAATTGGAAGGGCTTCCGATCCTAATATTCTCTCTGCTCCTACCTCCAATAGATGCTTGTCCCTTCCTATTGTTGGCATTATATCTACTACCATAAGTAGCAAGACAGGATTTGTGGAGTGGCATGCTTCTGGGGGTGGTTGGGTGTGCTGTGCGCAAGATTTTTCAAAGACTTAGTCAGGATGTGACCTTATTATTGGTGCCTCCTCTGGTGTGCCAATTAAGAGAGGGGCAGTAGAGGCAATTGGTGCTACCACTCCCATAGGCAAACGTAAAGAGAAAAAGATTAAACAAGAAATGGTTAAAAGAGCTGAGCTTAAAGATGAGGTACTGAGACTGGCCCTAAGACTAAGAAAAGGAAGACTGCGAAATCCCAGAAACAGTTAGACATTTCTGAGGAACCCGAGAGAGTAAGCCCCTCTACAGTTGGAAAGGAAGTTGGCCACCCCTTAATTCTAAGGACTTGAGTAAAGACAAAGGTAGAGTCTTCTCTCCCTCAGGTTCTTGTGAGTTCCTCAGCCTAGGGTTCTTCGGGGTCCTTTGATTTTATACCCTAGTCTCCCTTAGGATCTTTTGGGCATACCCGTAGTAGACAAAAGACCATTGGAGAATCTGTAGAAAGAGAGAAGGGCAAGGCCTATTTCCTTCTTCTCTCCTTACTATCCAAATGTAAGTTAGACCCTAGGAAAGACAAGAGTCAGTCATCTGGTGATGATATGGTATGGCCCTCTTCTATTTGTGCTTTTTTCTGTTTGCTTCCATTCTTTTCTAGTGCTATGTACATATGCATTTTGTGATGTTCTGCCACTTGATTTTTTTTTTTTGGTAGGTGGAGGTACCTCTTCCCATAACTGGTGGGACTCTGGTGAAAGAAGTGATGACAGCTCCCTCTGTTGTTTCATAAGCGTGGAAAAGGAGCCCCCTAATGGTGATGTGACTAAGGAAGTTGGGCAGCCAATGAAGGATGTCCAGCCCATTCTCCTTTGTTCCCCTGCTACTCAGGACCCAGAAGCTTCTCAGCCTCCTGTTCCCAAGATCCCTAGCCTGTGCAAATTCTCAGTCTTACCAAAATTGTGTCACTTAAGCCCATGACTAGGCCTATGTTAAGCAAAAAGTCATTGGNTTGCTTTGTCCTTCTCTCGAGAAAGGTGCATGACCCACTTGCCCATTCTAGCCAGTTTCCCACCAGGAGAAGCAGTATGC
The DNA here is from genome assembly GCF_002906115.3 of Quercus suber. NCBI lineage: Eukaryota > Viridiplantae > Streptophyta > Magnoliopsida > Fagales > Fagaceae > Quercus > Quercus suber. Next base: position 293,315 of record NW_027069738.1, read on the forward strand.
TCGCCAAAATGACTAAATAGTTTGTCTTCCACTTCGAGATCCTTGCTGGAAAGACTGATGTCAAAAGGATTCTCATCTCCAAACACCAGGAGGAGGAAGTTATTAACCACATCCTCCAGGGTGATAGTAAGCTTATAAACAGAAAAGAAGGTGTGAAGAGAAGGGCACCAACGGTGTACCAAGTGTCTAAGGCCCTTGGCCTTTCTAAAATCTTCAAGGTTCCTAGAAATTGCCATTGCTTTTAGGATCCCGGTGCACTATAGACAACTAACAAATTCCCATCGAAAGGTTCCCTGTCCATCTAAATGGGCCAATCGGTGATCTACCCAGGAATGAAGTCAAAGAAACTAGGAACTGCCTTTCGAGATCCCTGCCTAATCTGGAGATCTAAAATCTCTCTTGGATCTAGAATGGGGTGGAATTGGCCAAATCCGGCAGATCAGAGAACACCTAAGTGTGAGGGGAAGGAGAGGCCTCACCGTGAGATACTTGAGGAAAAAATAGGCTGGGGATGTACCAGGGGTCTCGTAGAGAGAAAAGTTGGGCTCTCTGTGACCTCCTGTGACTCGCCTTATGCAAACCCAGAAGAACTTTCACCCTCGGAAGGACTGGGAGTACACTCCCTCCTTTTTCGTGAGGAAGAAGAAGCCATAGAACAACAAGTGTACTGGGAAATAGGGAAATCAAAGGAACGAAGAACACAAACGAAGAAAACAGAGAAATAGACTAATTGGAAAGAAAAAGATAAGCTTGGGAATAGAAGTCTCTGGAAAGTGAAAAGAAAATATGAAGTGACTGCAATAATAGTGCAGAAGACGATGTATGGAAAGGCGCCCTAGTTGCCAAAATTTAATTTTAAAGAGGAGAGTTATTGGCAATTATTAATGGGAGTTATGGGGAATGTGAAAAGTGGGTAGACAAAGTTTTCACTCCAACATTCAATTGCCACATCCCATGTAAAGGGGAGTTACAAAAAGAAAGAAGTGCAACACACAAAGAAAACCAGGATACCCGAAAGTAGCGGGAAAGACAAGACCCTGAAGGAAGAAAAAGGGGGACCCTAAGGTTAATTAAAATATTGAAGAAGGAATTCCTACAGAAATTAAGGCTCTGGTCTATCACGTGTGGGCTGCAGGCAACCCACAAGCTCGGGGGGCTAAATGTTGAGGTCTAAAAAGTTACAATGCTATACCAAGTTGAACCCCATGAAAAAAAATAATAATAAAAGGCTTGAGCTCACAATAAGGAAAAAAGATTTAAGCCCATGACCCACGAATGGATAGGCCTTAAGGCCCATGAAACGAAGGGAAGAAAGAAAAAGCTCAGCCTGCCAAGATCAAAAAATTACTAGGGAGTCAAGTGATAAGAACTGGGCTGGGATACCCAGGGATTGCCAGGAGCTTGGGGTCCTTGGGACGTGCAGCAAAGCTAGGATGAGATTAAGACAACTCAAAAGGAGTGCCAAAAAACACAAGGAACGAAGAATAGATACGTCCTTACAGCCACCCAATGATGTAGAAAGGAATCAGAAAACTTGGAGACTAACAATTCATAAACAAAGAGCTGGTACCTTGGGGAACCCAGGAAGAAGAACCATGAAAGGAAGTAGCTGGGAAAACTTTCAACTTAGCAGGGATGGAATTGGCTCACTCTAGAAAAATGACAAAATGAAAGGTAGCCAAAAAACCTGAGTTTGAAAACGTAAGGTTTAGAAGCCTTTAAGGAAGAGAGATTAGAGGTCAACTCTCCAGGGACACCTCAGAACGGAAAGTCAGCAAGAGGCTTTTGGGGAAAAAAACACCAAAAGAAGAAAATTATGAGAAACAAGGAAGGGACCAGCCACCAAAGTTGCTGGCACAACATTGGCTCTTTTACCTAGAGGAGTAAAGGAGGGGAATCAGTGGTACCCTGGAACCCCAATATGACACTATAAAAAGAGGAAGCATCCAACAGTGGAGGGGCATTTAGCAATAGTGAATTAGAGTAGAATCATTGAGAAAACCCTGTAGAAACCCCAAAGAAAGTAACAAAAGAAAGGAAAATGCCGCCCAATATTCTCAAACAGCTAGTATAGAACATACTTGGATTCAAAAGGATTCAAACTTTACAAGTCTTAAAGGCTTGGAGAGCCATCTAAGTTTGTGATTTTTGAGCTTATTTGGATTTTGTAATACATCTTAGTGAGCATATTGTAATAAACAATTAAGAAAAGTAATGGAATATCTCATATTGTTTTAAGGATCCTTAACGTTCATTTTGTGTCTTTTGTTTACCACATTGCTCCTTTACTGTTTTTTGTTGTTCCATGCATATACATTTCTTGCTTGTTGGTACGTATGTATTGTAGGATTCTTGCTCTGCGCATCACTTGGTTTGTAATCAGCCCATTTAGCTATGGTGAACCAAACTTAGTCCCTTAAAACAACAACTAACAGGCCCAGGGTCCTTGCTTCTACTTAGGTCTAGACATTTTCCAAAAAGGGACCCTCACAGTGTGTTATTAAAATGAAGTTAAGACTTCATATCATGAGGTTGAGATGATTACCTTGAAGAATGGTGTGCTAGAATTACCAATGGATAGAGCTCTTAGAGTTGAATCAGGAAGTGTTCAAGGTATTTGATGATTTCTATGATATTCAATGTTTTTGTAGGATGATTTTGGTGGATTGAGTGATGTGAAAATGGTGTTTGAGAAGTGGGAAATATATGCTAGTAATGCATGGTCGAGCTCCTTATAGAGAGTGGTGTTGTATAATAGCAATTTAATACCTTTCTACAAGTGCTTCTGTCAAAATTGAAATTTATGAATGCTCAAGAATTTTTTTTTTTTTTTTTTTAATGATTTCTTCTTGAATTTATAGTTCATAAATGGATTAGGAAAAAATAAATTTCCCTCCCATCTCTATCTTAAGGTTTTTAAACTCATGCTTACCATCTTAGACATTTGAAGAGAGGTTTGAATTAAAAACGAACGCTAAAATTTAAAAATCTAAAGCTTCAATACTAAGTGCCACTTGGCACCTAAGAGTGTTGTGAGTTCCGTGCATTGTACCTTTTTTTCTGACATATTGACATGTTGTTTCCCTCTCACGAAGGCAGGATATGCGGTACTTATTCTCCCTAAAAAGCAATTTTAGACTCAAAGCCAACATGAACCTAAGAGTATGCAAAGCCACTCAAAGAGAGGTGAATGAGTCACCATATGGTTATAGGCCCAACAACCAAAACATGACTCCATGAAGGTCTATGTACCCAACTAGATGTAGAATTAGGTACCCTAAGCCTGCCCATCTATAGCTGGCCTTCATAAATTATTACTCAATTGGACCAGATGAGAGTATCTATAAGGCTCAAGAAAATGTGCATTTGTATCTATGGTCTAAGGAGTAGTCTACGTGCCATGTGAGCCAACCAAAAGAAAGGAGGGAGAGCATGTGATCAAACAAGCATTTGAAAAGATAAGCATATGAGAAATCAAGTATATCATCATGACATCAAAGCCATTTTTAATGTGTTATTGGAACTCGCTAATGCGGTGCGGTTTTACGCAATTTTCTTATCATAAAAACACACACTAGCATGTGAACATGAAGAGAATCATATCATCTAAGTGTGTGTATGTGTATACACCCAATCACACATGTGAACGAGTGCAAATGCATGTGGATACCAACCAAGATTGAAAGCTTTGTTATGAATGAGTGATTAAGTCTTATTGATAGGCTAAGAATATATTGACCCCTTGTGATAAATTAACCAATTGATTTAGCCAAGTTAATTAATTATTTCAATTAACATGCAAAACGCATGGTAGCATAAACAAATCACCAATTAATCTAAATGCAGAGGAAATTAAATTGACACGGTGATTTGTTTATGAATGGGGAAAACCTACACAGCAAAAACCCCACCGGGTGATTTTAAGGTCATAACTCCCGAGAATCTACTATTATCAAAACAAGCAGTTACAAGTAAAGGAATCCCAGTACCTTATACCAACCTATAGTTGAACCCTTACCCCAATACCCAATTGGACTTGCTCTGTAGTAACAATATCTCCTTTCAATGCACGGCTCCCAGTACGTGACTAACCAATTCGATGTGCGGATCCCAGTACGCGGCTTACTCACCAACTTGAGAAATATGTTGGCTGCAAAGTTCTTCAGTTCATCACACAATAAAGATCATGAAACTCCTTGGTCACAAAACCCTAAGGTGTACAAACACAATAGCTTCTTCAAGAGAAGGATGAACTAGGGCAAATTCTATCTCTGGTCACAATTTGCATGAACAAAACTTTGCTTCACACTTGCGCAACTTTTGACGGCTCTTAAAATAATCCTTATATATGTTTAGGGCTATGAGAAAAGAAAGCCTAAACATGTACCCACGGATTGGGTGCAAAACAGAACTGAAAATCTGTTTTTCATAAATCTCAACAGATAGCTGTCGAGTTTTGAAACCTTGTTCCTTAAAGTATTAAACACATCCTAGATTTACCCAATAACAAGTAAAGTGTATTTTGTCAAAGGATTAGTCAATGACATAAAATATTGATATATGTTCCTAACATGATTCACATATGTCCTAATACTTATGATTGAGAAGGATTAATTGAAGTTTAAACGTCATAAACTCTTGAATATCTTTCCTTTATTAGTCTTATGTGATCTTGACTCATCATTAATCGTCCTGCATGCTTTTTGAATTAATTAGATTCAATTAATTAAGAATGAATGTACTTGACTTTTATGTTACCATTTGTGTTCAAATCTTAATTATCTTAAAAAATTTAAGACACCTTCCCTCTTTTCCTCAGTTAAGTTTGAGTTGTATTATTAATTTGGAAATGAGTTGAAACCCAAATCAATCTTTAATTCAATTACCATTTGAGTCTTGAAATGATTTTATTTAATGTGGACTTTCCTTATATTTGAATAATTAATTAGCTTCCAAAAGAGTTTAAATTCAAACTAACTATTGACTTGAACTTGAAGATTTTAGAAAGTCTTAGCATTTATGAGTTGAATGTCTTTCCTATTTATCATTGACTCTTTTAATTGCCTCATATGGTTAGAGCCAAAATTAAAGAAGAGATGAGAGAGAAAAGAGAAAGTATTTTGAGTTTTATATATAAGGTGGAATGAAAAGAAAAGTCTTAAATGTTTTGGGTTTTATTAAATGATACTGGATTTGTATGGGGCAACCCAAACTTAACTGATATTATAAATGGGTGTAGGCTGGATAAATATATTTTATATTTTTTGGTTTTATGGGATAGGAAAAACACTCAATAATTTAAATGATAGATAAGCTCACCACCAAAGTAAACCCAAAGGGATATAGATAACACCACCTAAAAACATTTAACTAAGGATACAAAACTATTTTGGCTCACCACTCTATTGGATATAGATTAATACCACCCAAAGGAATCCATCCAAGGGATAAGAGATAATTTAGAAAAAATCCATCTTCTGAAAAACAGAAAGTTTTTTAATCTAAAAATACACTCTGTCTTTTATTTGATTCAGTCAAAGGTTTAAATAGAGCTTGGAACAGCCCCCAAGTATAGGAAAACAAAAATAATAATAAATACTTTCACTTAACTTGACCAAAGTCAGATATGACTCTTAAGAACATAGAAATACAATAAAGTACTTATCCACCTAGGAGAAATAAAACATAAAGTCTGATTCATCTTAGGAGATACTAAATAAAGACTATTTGACTTAATTAATAATAAATAAATAAATAATTTCAAAATAATGGGATCTTATTCTAATCTTCATGGAAAACTTTTTGGTCTGGACTAACATCAGATCGGGCTTGTTGGATCTTGGACACTCCAACTGGAACTTGGGACACTCTGGTGTCAAGAGGAATGAAACATAATGGTTGAATGTTTCCTAGGAAACCAATATTAAATACTCTTTGACTTCTTATTGAAAATGACTTCAAATATCTTTTGAATTGTTTGGCAAATAATGGCTTTATTTGCTGGGCTTGAAAACAAGATGGTTGGGCTTAAGAAATTAATTGGATTGGGCTATAGGCTTATACTAATACTCCTCATGCCACCATGTTTCTAGCTGCCACTTTACTTCGGTGTCATACTCCCCTCTTGAGAAAAACTTGTCCTTAAGTTTAAATTCAGATCATTCCAAATTGTTTCATCCAACTTCATCGCTATTCTTCATGAGCCATATTTTCCTTGCTTGAGTTTCTTACAAACACCAACCAAGAAAATCATAAGCAAATGGCCCTCTTGAAACTCCAAACTTCTTCTATGAGCATCAACCTTAATACTTACTCTCACTTGATTGGAGAATTGTAAGAGAAGAATAACATGAATTTGATTTCTGCCATGAACAACTTCAAATGGAGGCTTCACATCGAAATAACAAACTCTCATTTCCTTGGATGCTCCCCTTCTGAACTTCTCAGCAAATTCCCAAGAAATCTATTCATAACTTTTGATTGATCATCAACTTTAAAATTGAAAGCACTAAAGAAATGCAATTTGCCACTTAAGAGCTTCCAAAGTATTCTACAATAACAAACAAAATGCTTATCACAATATGAAGTGATGGATTCAAGAACGCCATTCAAATGAAACACTTCTTTGGAAAACAATGTTGCTACATAAGACGCATCAATAGAGTTCTTACATGATATGATATGAACCTTCTTCAAAAATCAATTAGTCTCAACAAAGTGCAATGAAAACAATGCTGTCTAGGCAAATTAAGAACAAATCCCATAGAAAAATGCTCCCAATGAGTATTAGGAATCAGTAAGAACAAATATGAACCTGTATTTTGGATTCCTCCGTTGGCCACTTTATATCCAAGACATCTTTGTATAAAGAGAGCAACAACACTCATCAAGTATAGCTGAAGGTAGTATCTTTTCTTCACAAGAGTTTTCATTTTGCCTTGATCAAAATATCCATATAATCCACCAATAAGTAGTTCTTCAAACAATCCCACAAATCCTTCAGGTTGGCATAGCCAATTTCCCCTAAAGAGAAAACCATTCATTATCAACTACCCTTGATTCTTTCCATGATTCGACACCTTAGATAAGAAAGGATCCATTGTAAAACAATCTAGTGTGATAATAAGGCCAATCATCTCACGAGAAATAATAGGCATCAAACTATATCTTTCATTCAATTCATCAACCACTTGGTTTAATGAACTATCTTTATGTTGTGAAATTGAAGAAAACTTCTTGAAGCAACAAACACAGCTTATATGCCATGGATTGAGTTTCTTTTGCACCTTTAGAAACCTGAAAGCCTCATGATTAGAACAAAGAACAAACTCCACTCTAATGAGATAATGCTCCCATTGCCCCAGAGTTTGGACAATAGCAAACAGCTCATCATAAATCGAATAGTCTAACTTCACATCATTGAACTTCCCATTGAAATACACAACTGGTCTCCCTTCTTGCATAAACACAACACCTATGCCCACACTAGAGTCATCACACTTTACTTGAATTGCTTTAGAAAGTTCGGTAGTATTAGTAAATAAGCTTCAACAAGTCTGAACTTCAACTGTTGTATACTTCTTTTGGCTTTGCTAGTCCAATGGAACTCCTTTTTATTCAAAGCATCCATCATAAAAGTAATAATGGAATTGAAACCTTTGATGAAGCAGTTGCAAAATGAACACAAGACCTGAAAAGTTATCACATCAGTTAGTCTTTTAGGAGTAGGCTAATCAAGAATAGCATTTTCCTTTTCATTCGTCAAGTGTATGCCAATTGCAAATTGCACTCACATTATATGCTAAAAGCACAACTTGATCACTCAACAATAAGCACATCCCAAGATTGATAAATAACTAGTTTCCTTGAAGCATTTGAAAAATACAAGGAAAATGCTTTAAGTGCTGAATTCTACCCTTCATGTCAATCAAGACATCATCAAGATACATCATCACATACTTTCCCAAAAGTCTTTTTAAAATTTGAGTCATCAATCTCATGAAACTACTAGTTGCATTAGCCAACCCAAACAGCGAAACAAGCCACTCATAAAGGTCAACTCTGAATTTAAATGTTTTCTTCCATTCATCATGTTCTCTAATTCTTATATTATGATAGTTGTTGCCTCTGTCAATTTTGAAAAAGACCTTACCACAAAATAGTTCATCAAGTAAATCAGCTCTAGTATCATCAAAACATATCCTCCAAGTTTTAGTCCTTTTGGAAGTTAACAAGATTAAAACAACATAAAGAATTAGAGACACCATAATCAAATCCCTTTTCAACAATTCTACAACTTCTTTTGCAAATTAAATAAACATGTTCACTAGGTGGAATTCTATAATAAGGTAAAATAGAAGAATTACACCTGGAATGAACTCAATGTAGTGTTGAATGTCACAAAGTGGAGGCAAACTAGCAAGAACATCTTCTAGAATTAAGCCATTGAATCCTTTCAACAAGGATTGAACTTCACTTGGAACATAAGTTGCTAGTTCTACATCCTTTCCCATAGCAACCATAGAATAGAAAAGTTCATCTTCTTGGGTAGTCATTGCTAGTTGGATATCAAAACTTTCAACACCACAATCACCATCTTAATAGTCTTCATTTAAATAAACTTCTGATTCTTCATCATAAGTTGGCTCTTGAACTTTATCATGGTACTCATCAAAGATTGGCACAAAATACCAAACTACCATAGCATCTTCTCTAGAGTACTCTTGATATCTTCAAATATGTTTGAAAGGGAACAATCCATATGCCATGGATTCTCAGTAGTAGGTTCTGAAATAGAACTTAAATGGTCATCATTGGAATTAACTTATTTGCAAACAATTGCACATTTTCTCCCACGGTTCTAAATTGGAGAGGCTAGACTTTGATGAAGGATTTTATCCATCGTTCAATGAAGAGCTTTGCAAAGTTGTCTCATCTCAACAAGCTCAAATTGTACACTTCTTAATTGTCTTGGAGCCATTTTGAACCAAAATAAGAAAATTCGTCACTTTCTGACAGATTGACATTTGCTCAGTAAATTGCAAATATCTCATAGAAGAAAACTCCGAAATCACGATCCGCTTTTTTTGTTAGAAACTAAAAAGATAGATCTTCCCAAACATATATGACATGAACAAAAAAAAACCTCATGAGCAAATACAAAATTGATGAATAAGATGAAGAGATAGATTTGGAACAGATTGAAAACTACAATGGATCCAATAAGAAGAACTTGCTCTGATACCAACTGATACTGGATTCATATGGGGCAACCCAAACTTAACCAATATGATAAATGAAGGTAGGCTAGATAGATAAATTTTATATTTTCTAGTTTTATGGGATAAGAGAAATACTCAATAATTTAAAGGATAGATAAGCTCACCACCAAAGAAAATCCAAAGGGATACAAAAAACACCTCTCAAAGGAATTTAACTAAGGATATAGAACTATTTTGGCTCACTGTGGGCGCAGTGGTTTTCTTCTTAGGAAAGAGGGAGTACACCTCGACCGAGTGGACTAGGGCAAAGAAAAGATTGGAGTCGCCGCTTAGATTAGGTCTAAGAACCATAAATATAGCGCCCTTACAAAGAAGGACTAATCTTACTACCAGATTATAGGTTCGGAGTTTAAGTGTGGTTTTGGGAAGGTGTTAGGCACTCGAAACCGCCCAACCTATGGGTCGGCTTTCACTTGTTGTGTTTTACGTCTTAATCTCATTAAAGGACTATTCAATATTGTTATCTATACTCACTCACACACTAGCATACATCTAGGAATCAACATGGAATCAATCATCCCAAAACCCTAACATACATCCATTATGGCAACTCATATTAAACCTAGCATACATCTATCATGCATATCATATCATCTCATCCAAGGTAGCAAACAAATAAAGATATCACTTGGTCATGGTAGCATCAAAGAATTATTGGAGAGCATCAAGAACACAAACATATTCCAAGTTCACATATCATATCCTAATCAAATGTATGTACATATGAATGCATGCTTTACCTCACTTACTTTACTGCATCACAGCACATATGCATCAATACATGATCATATCATATGCATGTTCATGGTAGAATAAAGAAAGCATTGGAAGAAACCCTAATCTAACATGTTAAAGGTAAATAAACAATCAAACAGAGAAATAGAGACTATAAAGAATGGTCAAAACAAAAGCATATTACATAAATAAAATAAAGAAACAGAAGCAGAAAACTTGGATTAGGGTTTCTGGGCACAAGTATACGTGCACATACATAGGCCTGTGTACGCAACCCAGTTGTATGTGTACTCATACTTCAAGTCTACGTACACATGCAAGAAGCATGCATACGCATACACGCCCAGAAAACCCTAGCCCAGAAACCATAAATACAGAAAACAGAGCAAAACCTAAAATAATAAAACTAACAACTTAACGTACTTCTAATGTAATATTAAACAACCTATACTAACAACAAAGATATCCAAAATAAACAAAACAAAATCTATTCCTAAACATGCATTGGATCTAACAACAAACAAGAACAACACGTAACACATCAAAACATGTTCATCAATATGTCTAATCATTCAACTCTTCAATCAAAATTTGGTGAGACAAAACAAAACAAAACCAAACAAAGAAATGCATATTTCTAAGCATATATAACAAATAAATAAATCAAGAACAACAAGAACACGAATTATAAAAGATCCAAATTATGAAGAGAGACTCACCTTACTTATTGGAACACAACTTGGCTGATATTTAACCAACCCCTCAGTGTCTACACAACAAGATCAAGTGGTAATCAAAGAAATCAAAGTATTCAATAGTTCATAGGTAATCACAACTCAAAAATAAAAAAAAGTTTTGAAAAGGTTTTAAGAAATCCCCTTAAGAAAAAGTTTTTGCCTTCGTTTTTGTGATAGAAAAAGGTTTCAGACTCATTCAGAGGGTTTTAGACATTCCAAAGGGTCTAAGGTCCGAGGCCCATCAAAGAAGGAGGCATTGGGCCCTCTAAAATAAGTTCTGGGCTTCTAGAAATTGGCTTGCTGACGAAATATGTGCATGCGTACGCTGGCATGTGCATGTGTATGCATGTGTCCCCAGAAACTATAATTTTGACTGCTAAGCTAGCCTCAAATTGAGTCCCAGGAAGTCTAGTTTTTAATGAAATAAATATCACTCAAATATTCTTTGTGGATCAAAAGTTATGATTAAAACAATGAGCAAAGGTCATTTTTTAGCATCGTTTTCAAAGCGATTTGAGCACTTTTGAGTTGTGATTGCTTCCAAACTATCAAAATAACTTCAATTACCTTTTGTAGACATGTCAAGCTCATCATTGGGACCGAGGATTGAAATTTATTAGCAGGTACAAAATGCGTTGTCTACACTCACCACTTTGTGGGATATAAATTAACACCACCCAAGTGATACAGAAACCGATACTCATCACCGAAAAGAATCCACCTAAGGGATAAGAGATAATTTAGAAGAAATCCATCTTCTGAAAAACACAATGTTTTTAATTTGAAAATACACTCTACCTTTTATTTTATTCAAGCCCAAGGCTTAAATAGAGCTTGGAACAGCTCCTCAAGCATAGGAAAATGAAAATAATAATAAATACATTCACTTAACCTAACCAAAGTTAGATATGACTCTTAGGAACTTAGAAACACAATAAAGTACTTGTCTGCCTAGGAAAAATAAAACATAAATTCTGATTCATCCTAAGAGACACTAAATAAATACTATTTGACTTAATTAATAATAAAAATAAAATGTTTTAAAATAATGGGCTATTATTCTAGTCTTCAGGAAAGTTTTTGGGTAGAACTGACATTAGATTGGGCTTGCTAGATCTTGGGACACTCCGGCTAGAACTTAGGACACTCTGGTGTCAGGACGTATAAAACATAATGGTTGAATGTTTCCTAGGAAACCAATATTAAATACTCTTTGACTTCTTGGAGAAAATGACTTCAAATATCTTCTGAATTGTTGGACAAATAATGGCTTTATTTGCTAGGTTTGAAAATCAACATGGTTGGGCTTAAGAAACTGATTGGATTGGGCTGTAGGCTTATACTAATACTTCTCATGCCCACATGTTTGTAATTGCCACTTTACTCTGATGTCATTACATGTGCCAAAACAAAAAAAAAAAAAAAAAAAAAAAAAAAAAAAAAAAAAGGCAGACAGTATACAATTAAAAGTAAACAGAAATAGTTAAGGGGAGAAAAAAAGATGGCATTAAAAGCAAATAAAGTAGAAAATGAAAGGAAATTTGGAATTTAAGTAGATTGGTGTATGTAGACACCTCATTTTGTACCTATTAATAACCTTTAGTCCTCAACTCCAATGATAAGCTTTAAATATGTCATCCAAGGGTAATTGGAGTTATCTTAATAGTTTAGAAGTAATTACAAGTCAAAAGTACCTCAAATCACTTGGAAAATGATACTAAAAAATGACCTTTACTCACTGTTGTGACCATAACTTTTGAACCAAAAATATTTTTTAATAATAATTTTTTATTTGGAAAGTAGACATCTTGGGTTTCAATTTGAACTCAAATTTCACCCATTTTGGATTTAAAATGAGTGAATTATGGTTGCTTAAAGTTGAGGCATTAGTGTGGTCAAAATTTCAAGGTTCTTGGTGAGTCTATGTATACAGCTTCAGAGTTGTGTACGTAGCCTCACTTCCAAACCTCTAGAATTACAATTTTGGGCTTCCAACACTTAAATATTTGTTGGGAGGGAGGGGAGCCCCAAACTCTTAAGAAGCCCTAAAATCATCTAAAGAACCCTAAAAACTCTACTTTTCTCATTTAAATACCCCATTATGCCTCCCATCCAAGAGGAGGCTAGAGAGAAAGTCTTTTTCACCACCACTCTTCTAAAACCCTTTTCAATCTTCTCACCCATGACTATGAACATTTTTCAGTCTCTAAAAAGCTCTCTCTAGTTGTCATTAGGGCAAAAACGTTATCAATTCAAAGTTTCAATCTTCTTTCAAATCTTTTTTCAAACTTTATGAAATACTTAATTACTTAGAGAGAGATGATATTTTGGTGTGTTCTTCATCAAAACCTATTTTCTTAAGAAAATATTTCCTCCTTAAGCTATGATTTTTGATTTATAAAACCTCTCTCTAAAAGCCATTTTAATAGAGAAAACATTTTTCAGAACTTTTAAGAATATTTTGTTATTTGAGTTGTGGCTACTAAAAGAATTATTGAACTCTTTGATTTCTCTTGACATCTCATTAAATCTTGTTGTGTAGGCATTGGGGGTCCAATTAAATGCTTCAAAATTGTGATCCATAAGCAAGGTAAGTCTCTCTCCATAAATCTCCTTGATTTGGGTATTTAGGGTTCATGTTTTGTGTTTTTGATTAGATTTATATCTTGTGCATGTTTCGAAATTGCGTTCATCTTTTTGTTTAATTCATTATGTTTAGTCTTGTTTAGAATGAATGAAGAGTTGAATGATTAGATACATGATTGATAAACAAGATTTGTTTGTTCTTGTGTTATTCTTGAGTATATTAGATTCAATACATGTTTAGAATATGATTTGATTTGTTTAATTTCTGAAAGCTCAATAGTGTAAAACACTATAGCTTGTTTAGACCTTTAATTTTAAACTTACTGCTAAATTGCTTTTATACTACTCAACTAAGTGCGAAATAAGAGTAAATGAAACACAATTAAGCGAAACTACATTCTAGTGTATAGGCATACATTATAAACAATAAATTTGAAACACAAAAAGTAAGGGAAGAGAGATGCAAACACAAGACAACACCGAAACGTATTATCGAAGAGGAAACCAAAGTACCAGGTGAAAAATCTCACCACGGTCCTCCAAGCCGAAAAGATCCACTAGTGAATAAAGTTGGAGTACAAAAGTATCAAAAAGACCCTCTAAACCTAATCTACCCACTGTACTTGAACCCTCTGAGTTCCAACTCTCAACGAACTTCACCAAGTCTTTTCTTCACTAGTTATCCGGATCCCACAATTAGCTCCAAATTTCGTCCACCAAAGAATGGCTTTTTCCAATGCTTCGTACATGCACCAAAACAACTCTCAACACTTAGGTTGGGTGATGTATGTGTTCGGTCTAAGAACCTCTTAAGGATTTGTAATTAGAGAGGTAGGAGTAGAGGAAAACTAAGAGAAATGTGTAGATAATTGTGGGTTTACTATCTCTAACTCTCAAGTGTATTTCTAAGGTTTTCTCTCTAAAAGTCTCCTTACAATTCCATGGGTAATGTGGTCATTTATAGTGTGGGTAAAAAAAAATGAGGAAAGCACATTAAAACAGCCTAGCAGTGCATTTCGTGGGTCATCTCGCGAGTTGGCCTAGTTGCGAGATGAGTTGTGATATGCCTCCTACCACTTGACTCTTCAACTTTCAGCATGTGCTCCTCACGTGACCTTTCGTGAGTTGTCTAGTTGCGAGCTAGTCGCGAGTTGCCTTTTCTTCACAGCTCTTCACCAATCTCTAACACTCAACCCTTACATTAAATCCCACAAACATACAAGGAAATGATTGACTAAAATACAATCAAATTTGATACGGAATTAAAGCCAACAAAACGTAATTGAAAATTATAATTTTACAATTTTCATTTGTTGTGTCTTACTATGTTTTGAATAAAGAGTTGAACAAATGTCAAAATAATTATGGATTTGTGTTTTTGTGTCAATATTTGCATGCATAGTTGAAGGTGCATACATAGGTTTTCAAGTCTGCGTACGTAGCCTTCTCCTTGCATATGCAACTTGAACCAAAAAATGTTGAATTTGTGTTTGATTGCTTGATATTTTCCTTTTTCTTTTTTTTCTTTTTTTACTCTAATTAGGTTTGAAGATATGAATCAATTATTTTCCATGATTTTTGTCTCTTGACTCGTCCATAATAAATTAGAGTTGACATTGACATGTTATGATTTGATTTTATCTTATTTGATTTGTAATTAATTGGATATTTAACTTGATTTTTTTTTCTTTTATTTGAATTTGTTAATTTCCTTTTATATTGAGATGTGATATGATATTTCATTGTGTGAACTTTTAATTGATTTAATAAATGTATGATTAGATTTTGGATATAGTTAATAATATCCTTAATTA
This sequence comes from Quercus suber, assembly GCF_002906115.3. Taxonomy (NCBI): domain Eukaryota; kingdom Viridiplantae; phylum Streptophyta; class Magnoliopsida; order Fagales; family Fagaceae; genus Quercus; species Quercus suber. Next base: position 308,468 of record NW_027069738.1, read on the forward strand.
TATGTGGCCTATCAAAATTAGTAGAAGCCGACCCACGAGTCGGACTGAGTTGGGTTTCTAACACCTTCCTATCCTCATACCTTAAATCTGAATCTGGATTTTAGTATGTAGACCTCCAATTTGGTTCCTAGGCCTAAACCAGGTAGCAACTCCCAAAGAAAAGAGAAAGCGAACCTAGATTTTAATTGATTTAATAAATGTATGATTACATTTTGAGCTTAGTTAATAATATCCTTAATTAAATGAGGCATATCAACATTAGTAGAGGCCGGCCCATGGGTCGGATGAGGTTGGGTGTTAAACACCTTCACATCACCGTACTTTAACTTCAAACCTTTTTTTAAAAAAATAAGTAAACCTCCAACCTAGTTTCTAGATCTAAACTAGGTGGTGACTCCCAAAGAAAAGAGAAATCGGGTCATGTAACCCGCACATGTGAGGCGGAGCGCTCACACTCATATCATACTCCAAAAGAAATATGTCTACAAGCATACACATCTAGGCTTCAAACAGATTTCCAACAAATATACTAAAATAAAAACTCTAATTGCTTATTATCTGCATATGCACAGATGAGAATGCGTACACATTCTAAGGCAAATTCTAGATTCTGAAAAGAATTATAGGAAAAAAAAAATGAAGCAAATAGAAATCACAAAACATGCTATTATACTCAAACATCATATTAGAGAACTAAAAACAACATAAAAACATAAAATAAATGGGAATCAAGGGGGAGAATATGGATCATGAAAAAGATCCATATCTCTTCCTTGTAAAACTTACATTGATGTTGATGATCGGCCCCTTGACTGAAACCTACTACCACAGTTGTGTGTGTGTGGATCAATGACTTGGAACGATTCAACTAGGGCGTTTTGGATTACCCTAAATGGCTATGCTGACAAACTTGGGTGTTACACACACTAGAATTTAGAATTCTAGTGAGTAATAAACTATCTTCTAACAAAATGGATGCTGAATATCAATCCAATGCTTATTGTTTCTGCCCTTCTAGCATACAACTAGGTTTTCTATTTTTTATGGTATTTTGGCAAATTTTTAGTAGGAAAAAAGTTCTCTTTCTTTGGAATGTGAAAACGGGGGTATTTGGAAAAGAACTAATGTTTTAGAGTTAGGTGGGATGTTTGGGCAATCAATTGATCAGGCCAGTTGCCCTAGCATCTCACCAAAATGGAAATTGAGCGATGCAAGGCTTCTATCCAAAAGATGTATATGCCATAGATTGGGTGCGTATGCATCATATACTCGGCATACACACCTTTTGTAAGCCTTGGGAAAATGAGGTAAGAAATGGGCTTTTGGGCTTAGTTCTTGGATCAAACTTAGGTTTGGGCTTAGTTACGTTGGGCCACCTTCGGGTTCATTAAGTTCCACACTTATCGCCATTAGGACCGGAGGCCTCGAGTATAAATCAGAACAAAATGGGTGTCTATAAGTGTCGAAATGAGTCCTTTGAGTGTTGTTTGACACTTATTTTATTGGCCAAAGTGCAGATAGAATACTATTTTGGCTCTAATTTTTTAACTTTGCATGCTTTTGTGATTTGTTTGAAGATAACTGCCAGTTTCTAACTATTCTCAAACCACACAATGATCAAATTACCTCATAAGATATTTATGATTTTTAAGTTTAAACTAATCCAATTTTTTCTCTCAAAATAATTGAAAATCCTCAATCCTAAGATCCATCCCTTTGGAGTCATGTTAAAACTAGAATATGTTTTCTTTGAAAACAAACAGACTTATATATGACAAGGTTAAGGCTTTCACATGACTCTGTGATATGGAGAAGTTTTTTTATTTTTATTATCAATGTTTTTTTTTTTTTATGAAATTTTTATTAACAATGTTTTTTTTTTTTTGGGAGAAAGTTTTATTAACAATAATGCGTTAAGAATTGTATATGATAAGGTTAAAATAATATGATGTGTCCGTAGAATGAGTCTTTAAATTTTAATACTCCAATCTAGAATAATTCTTATGTTTCCACTTGAGTTCATAGTAATCGGTGCAAAGTAGTAAAATAAGGCAAAAAAGAAAATTAAGAGGCGCCCATAGAAATTAGAAGCGAACCAAATAGCAAAAGCGGTATTGGGAAAAGACTTCCCAAAAACTAGGAGCTGAAGTGGGAAACATGACGTTTTCTCCACGAAATGTGGCGATTGGACCGCACTCTGACATGTGAAACCTACCTAGTCACCACGCGCTCTTCTCTCACTCTTCATGTTATCTTGGACCCGATTGCATGGAAGGCACATTTCACACCTTTTCTTCCTTGTAATGCACGTGTCCCATTTATAGTGTTTTCACTTTCAGAACTTCCTAATTCCTATGATCCATAACTTCCCCATTTATAAAAATAATAATAATAATAATAATAATAATAATATGCCCAATTGTTTGGTGCCTTTAGTGGATGTCAGCTTTACCTACAAACTTACCTACCCTAGAAAGCAAAACAGTAAACACCAAGTCCTCTAGTCTTGGATGCTGGCTCTTTTGGTTAAATTGGAATTATTGCTTGATTTATCAAAAAAAGAAAAAAAGAAATTGGAATAACATTGAACTAGTTGAAGACACAACATGACTAAATATTACATGAGACGGTCTTGTGAAATTTATGTCTTAATGATATGTGAATCTCACATGCTAACAATACAAGTATTGTGAGACTTATGTCTCAATGATATGTGAGTTTCATACACAACATGACTAAGTATTATATGAGACGATCTTATGAAACTTATGTCTTAATGACATGTGAATCTCACATACTAACAACACAAGTAAATATTATGAGACTTATGTCTCAATGATAAGTAAGTCTCACACGCGTGAAACTCACATATTATTGAGATATAGATCTCATGAAACCGTTTCATAGAAAAATTTTCTCTAACAACACAAAGTTATAAATGGGCTCATTCACTCTATGTAGCTATGTTGAATTTTGACCGTGCTTACACGAAGGTGGTTTTTGTTTATTTATTATTAACCAAAGTTTTTTTCTCAAAATATGAGAATTTTATGGTTGTGTTGTGTGGTACTTAGGTGAAACAAAATGTGAGAAATATTGCACAATTTCTTCATATTAAAGTAGTATCCGTTAGTATGTTTCAGTTAACTTAGATGATAAAATCTCATGAGTGAATAAGAGATCTGAGTTTGATCTTCATCTACACCAAAAAATCAATTGGTGTCTTAATTTAATGATAAAGAGCGATCATCAAACAAGAGCAGATATCATAGGTTGAAAGTATCTCTTAAAAAAATTATCAATCAAGATGTTCAAGGGCAATCAAAGCTCTTCTATTGATTGATCAAGCAACAATAGAATAAATTTCGAAATTAGGAATTGCTCTTGAACAACAGTCTTCTTTCTAGCTACATTTTGTGCCTTTTGAACTTAGAATTTGTCAACTTAAATCCTAACAATTCTCTACTTCATTTCAGTAACAAGGATTTAAAAAAAAAAAAAAAAGTTCCTTGATTAGCTCGAGAATAATATCTAGGACCTAGGGGGCTGAACCTGAGAACAAACTATAAATTAAGGTATATTTAAGAATAAAAAAGTACACCTTTCAAGAAAAAAATATTTAAAAAGTACAAGCAATTGTAATTTAACAATGGATTAAGCAAGTTGATCAGGTAAAAGAATAGTGCAAGACGTAAGGGTAAAATATTATATTGATTCTTAAATTTAATTAAAAGTTTGTTTTAAAAAAAATTAAAAAGTTTATTTTTTGTCTTTAAACTATTGAAAATATTTCACTTGTTGCTTTTAAATTTAAAATAAAATAAAATAAATTATTTTTCATCCTATATTATTGAAAAAAAAATTCTGACCTTAT
>NW_027069738.1:312366-336161 GCF_002906115.3 Quercus suber
CAATATTTGTAAAAAAAAATAAAAATAAAATAAAAAAAATCACAAATTAATTCTGTTGTATTTTGACCCCACCAGGAAGTTTAACTTTGGTTAATGTCTTTGTAATGCTTGTGGGGGAGGGTGGGATTTATCTAATAAGTAATAAATTGTTAATATTCATAGTATTACATATAAATCTAAAAATTTTGATTTGAGTCTTTCTATGTACTCTTTAAGTTTAGATGCACGCGTAAATATAGTTGAAATAAAATTAGAGTATAATTTTTTTTTTTGAAAGCAAATTAGAGTATAATTGAAATGACACTTGACATAAAATTAGACTGTCTAAAAATATAAAGAAACTTAGCATCAAAATATAGTTTAATTATAATGACACTTGGCATCAAAGTATAGGTCAATTACAAGTATACTTGACACAAATTTGAAATGCAATTAGAATCTAATTTGGATCATTGATTGTGCTTACACTTTAGCATATTACAAGTTGGTAACTCATGCAATGCATAGAAAAGTTTAACAATTTTTTTTATAAATATAAAATGTAATAATTATAATAATTATTAATAGATATTTATTATGATTTTGTTTCTATTTGGAACTATATGTTCTACTATTAAAAAAAATGATATAGTAATATTTTAATGAATGATTTAAATATAAAATAGAATTTGAAAACAGTTTAAAATAAATATTAAATAATTACGTGTAAAATTATGGGACATTATTATCTTTTAAAATAAAATATAGAACTTCTTCTATATATAAAAGAATATATATATATATATATATATAAACACCTTTTTTTTAATTTAGAATAAAGAAATAAATAAAATATAGAACTAATCTATACGTTTTCCTTACTTAATATACAAGACTGGAGTTTGCTGTTTGGGGATTATAAACTTTTAAAAAATAGTAATAATAATCTTAGCAATAATAAGAGTATAGGACAAATACTGGTTGGTTAAGACTTTTTATTTATTTATTTATTTGAGAAACGGTTGGTTAAGACTTAAGACTCTGTTTAGCGTGAATAGATCCCCTATACACTTAGCACTTAGATTCTCAAATTGGGCAATGTGGGCCACTTAGGTTCATTTGCAATTAGTTCCTTGATTAGTTTGTCAAAAAAAAAAAAAAAGTTCCTTGATTAGCTCGAGAATAATATCTAGGACCTAGGGGGCTGAACCTGAGAACAAACTATAAATTAAGGTATATTTAAGAATAAAAAAGTACACCTTTCAAGAAAAAAATATTTAAAAAGTACAACGCAATTGTAATTTAACAATGGATTAAGCAAGTTGATCAGGTAAAAGAATAGAATGCAAGACGTAAGGGTAAAATATTATATTGATTCTTAAATTTAATTAAAAGTTTGTTTTTTAAAAAATTTAAAAAGTTTATTTTTTGTCTTTAAACTATTGAAAATATTTCACTTGTTGCTTTTAAATTTAAAATAAAATAAAATAAATTATTTTTCATCCCTATATTATTGAAAAAAAAATTCTGACCTTATTTTATTATATTTTATTATTATTATTTTTGTCTCTAAACTATTAAAAAAATGCTATTTACAAAATTTATGGATAAAAGAAAAAGAAGCATTTTTAGAGTTTAGAAGTTTTTTTTTTTTTTTAAAGTTTAAAAACTAAAATAATATTTTAAAAATAAATCCAAGAAACCATGAAGGCAAGAATGGAGGAATTGACAATGTACCAAATTTAGTCCAATTATAAATTAAAAGTTTGAGAATATTCGTTAAGAGTTTTATAATTCAATTAATACATCTTAGTGTATTCAATGAAAACATCCAAAGTTCAAATGCTTATATACATGTGTATATATAATAATAATAGTAATTTTTAACATTATATTTGTTTCTAAATATAAAAAAAAAAAAAATTCCCATTTCCAATATTTGATATGATAAAAATAAATTTTAATATTTTTTTTGTTATTAGTGCAAATAAGCCAATAGAGATACAAAACATTTTCCACCATTCCCTTTGTGTCGTCAACCCTTCACTCCTCTATGTTGCACATCACCGGCCACCACCACCACCACAACTGTTACTATCTTTGTTGCCACACCACCATCCATACCATTACTATTGCCAAACCACCACTACTGTCATTGCCACCATTGTCCTCGCCCGCCACACTATCTGCATTATTGCCACTACTATTGCCTTTACAACTACCACACAATTGATAATGCCACCATCATCATACTATCTTCGATGCTAGACCTGACAGAATTGACCATGGACCCGTTAACTTAGCTCGAACCTAAAAGAAAATATTTGACCTAAGCCTAATTCTTGGTGTAAAAAAAATGCATTCTATTTGTACTACAAGGTATTTTTTTGTTTTTTTTTTTATTTTTTTTTTAAAGAATCATACTACAACTCTACAAGTCAATTAAGGTCTACAAATACAAGTCAATTAATTGTAGACCCATTGTCTTATTTTATTGTAATAAAATTTATCAACTTTCAAATTCTATATATCAAAGTTGATAATTTTATATGTCGTATATTTATAAGTTACGATTTACTCTAATATTAAAAAAAATGTATTAAAAATATTAGGATTTATAGTTTTTCACACCCATGTATATATTTTATTTGAGTTTATTTGTATGGATTTATCAATTCCATAATTTCACTCCCCAGTACAAAATTTTTTGACACCGCCACTAATTTTGATGACGTGATAAAATTTAATTAACTCATTCGAAAGCTAAGGAACAAATTTTTAAGAACTCAACTATTGAGTTATCCTAAAAAATTTTATGAAATCTAATACAATGTTTTATAATTCAATAGTATTATATAGTTTTTTTTTTTTTTTTTTGGAGAGAGCATAAATTCAAATATTTAACTTAAAATGGAAATTAAATTTGTACATTGGTTTGAGTAATGTTACATACACACAAAATTGAGCAATGCTAGATCCATCATCCATAATATCTTCACAATAATTTTATAATAAATCTTATGTAGCAATTAATTTCTATTGGTGAGTAAAATGATGATGAAGTAGTGAGCTATATTAGAACCAATAATAATTTTCTACCTAATTTTAATTTTGTTGAAAAATATTATGAAAGTAGTATTACTTCAAAAACTTTTACAATAATTATGATAATAAGTTTTTAGTAGTTCTTGTATAAATCTACCACCAACATCCTTTTTTTTACCTATAATTAACAAACTACCACATCAACATCGATAAAATGTTATATTCAAATTTTTGTTGTGTATATAAACTCTCTCTTTATATAATTTTTTTGTCATAACTTGACGTAACAAATTGTAAGCTGACATGACAAACTGTGTGAGAAATAACTTTATCACTTATATAATCATCTACCATTTTGTCAATGTCACACAGTCTACCGCATCACAGTCGCAGTGAAGAAGCTGTGAAATGGTTCTAGATTTTTTTTTTTTTTTTTTCCGCCTAATTGGTTTTGGTAGAGAAGTCTGAAATTAATTTGGAGGCTATAGGCGCCCACTGTTCTCAAAAAACAGGGAAACAGGCTCCTGGTTTCTCCAAAGGCAGCAGATTAAAGATTCAGACTTCCTAAAAATCTGGAGGAGGCGTGAACAAACTGAAAAGGTGGCAATAAGGGCAACGCCAGACTTTGGACCTTCTTGCATGCCACATGCCCAACCCTCACTCCACCTGTCCCATTGGGTTTCTCACAATATTAATTACACCCAATAAATTTTGTCCTTGCCTTCTACAAAAAGATTTATTTAGTTTTTTGCTGAATTACAAAAAGATGTTGAATTGGTGTAAATTTCTGTTCTATATAACTGGGATATAAATGTCACTTAATTCGTTCAATTATTGCACAATTCCTGTTTTATTTATTATTATATTATTACACGAGGTGGAGATGGGGGATCCAGAGAAGTAAACCTAGGGACAAACAAAATTAAAATTAAAATAAACCAAGAATTAGAAGTTTCACGTTAGATTCTGCAAGTGATTTTATTTTTTATTTTATTTTATTTTATTAGGTTAGATTCTGCAAGTTGGCCACACCACACATGAGAACATTAAATTGTCGGAAGAGGAACAGCCCACACTTATATTTCTTATTCATTGTTTACTCATAATATATATCTCTTAATTGTTTATGTAATATATATTTCTTATTAATTGTCATTTGGTAACGATAAGTCAAGTTCAACGTTTAAAAATGTATACTTTCGGTAGTAAAAAGACAATAAACTGCACACATGAGATGGAAGATGTCATTATTTTCCAAATTCTCAGCCACCGGCCTTGTAATACAATATTGAATAAATTGTTATTTTTATGATAAAAAAAATGTTCAAACTATTGTAAATTTTATTATCTAAAAAATTTCCAACTGACGTGATTATGAATATATTCAATATCATGCCAGTAATATAATAAATAAACTTCTGAATTACATTTTCTATGTTTATAAGGTTTTTTTTAGAGATAGTTTTAATCTATGGGTCTGTTTTTGATGATTGCTCATTTGTTCTTTATCATTAGATTAAAATACCAATTAATTTCTAGTGTAGGCAATGACTAAACCTCAAATTTCTTATTCGAGTATAAAAAATTTTATTAATTGAGCTAACTGGAACTTACTATATGTTTAAAAGTTGATACATTATTTTATAGTTTTATAGTATAATAAAATTTGTAATGGATGTAATATCTGTCTTGTTCTTTGGAAACTACAATGTATACTAAAATTTATAGTGTGTATATATAAATGTGAACAATTTTCTTTTCCACAATGTAATGATCAAAAAGCATTTTGCAAACTAATTGTAAAACAATAAGTAAAAGTTAAGATGTACACTATCTTATGATTTTTTTTGTTTTATAATTCAATAGTATTATATAGTTTTTTTTTTTTTTTTTTTGGAGAGAGCATAAATTCAAATATTTAACTTAAAATGGAAATTAAATTTGTACATTGGTTTGAGTAATGTTACATACACACAAAATTGAGCAATGCTAGATTGGTGAGTAAAATGATGATGAAGTAGTGAGCTATATTAGAACCAATAATAATTTTCTACCTAATTTTAATTTTGTTGAAAAATATTGTGAAAGTAGTATTACTTCAAAAACTTTTACAACAATTATGATAATAAGTTTTTAGTAGTTCTTGTATAAATCTACCACCAACATCTTTTTTTTTACCTATAATTAACAAACTACCACATCAACATTGGTAAAATGTTATATTCAAATTTTTGTTGTGTTTATAAACTCTCTCTTTATATAATTTTTTTGTCACAACTTAACGTAACAAATTGTAAGCTGACGTGACAAACTGTGTGAGAAATAACTTTATCACTTATATAATCATCTACCATTTTGTCAATGTCACACAGTCTACCGCATCACAGTCGCAGTGAAGAAGCTGTGAAATGGTTCTAGATTTTTTTTTTTTCCCTCCTAATTGGTTTTGGTAGAGAAGTCTGAAATTAATTTGGAGGCTATAGGCGCCCACTGTTCTCAAAAAACAGGGAAACAGGCTCCTGGTTTCTCCAAAGGCAGCAGATTAAAGATTCAGATTTCCTAAAAATCTGGAGGAGGCGTGAACAAACTGGAAAGGTGGCAATAAGGGCAACGCCAGACTTTGGACCTTCTTGCATGCCTCATGCCCAACCCTCACTCCACCTGTCCCATTGGGTTTCTCACAATATTAATTACACCCAATAAATTTTGTCCTTGCCTTCTACAAAAAGATGTTTTTTTTTTTTGCTGAATTACAAAAAGATGTTGAATTGGTGTAAATTTCTGTTCTATATAACTGGGATATAAATGTCACTTAAATTCGTTCAATTATTGCACAATTCCTGTTTTATTTATTATTATATTATTACATGATGTGGAGATGGGGGATCCAGAGAAGTAAACCTAGGGACAAACAAAATTAAAATTAAAATAAACAAAGAATTAGAAGTTTCACGTTAGATTCTGCAAGTGATTTTATTTTTTATTTTATTTTATTTTATTAGGTTAGATTCTGCAAGTTGGCCACACCACACATGAGAACATTAAACTGTCGGAAGAGGAACAGCCCACACTTATATTTCTTATTCATTGTTTACTCATAATATATATCTCTTAATTGTTTATGTAATATATATTTCTTATTAATTGTCATTTGGTAACGGTAAGTCAAGTTCAACGTTTAAAAATGTATACTTTCGGTAGTAAAAAGACAATAAACTACACACATGAGATGGAAGATGTCATTATTTTCCAAATTCTCAGCCACCGGCCTTGTAATACAATATTGAATAAATTGTTATTTTTATGATAAAAAAAATGTTCAAACTATTGTAAATTTTATTATCTAAAAAATTTCCAACTAACGTGATTATGAATATATTCAATATCATGCCAGTAATATAATAAATAAACTTCTGAATTACATTTTCCATGTTTATAAGGTTTTTTTAGAGATAGTTTTAATCTATGGGTCTGTTTTTGATGATTGCTCATTTGTTCTTTATCATTAGATTAAAATACCAATTAACTTCTAGTGTAGGCAGTGACTAAATCTCAAATTTCTTATTCGAGTATAAAAAATTTTATTAATTGAGCTAACTGGAACTTACTATATGTTTAAAAGTTGATACATTATTTTATAGTTTTATAGTATAATAAAATTTGTAATGGATGTAATATCTGTCTTGTTCTTTGGAAACTACAATGTATACTAAAATTTATAGTGTGTATATATAAATGTGAACAATTTTCTTTTCCACAATGTAATGATCAAAAAGCATTTTGCAAACTAATTGTAAAACAATAAGTAAAAGTTAAGATGTACACTATCTTATGATTTTTTTATTTTTTTTTATTTTAAAAAAAGGTAATTGTAGTAAACTTACTTATGGTTTGGCCCAAAATCTATCCATGGTTTTAAAAGTGTCACTTTACCCACCTGAGGTCCATTCCTGAAAAATCACTTAGTGAATAAAACACTTGTAAATGTTTAGACCCCTCCCAAAAACAAATTTTCCAATATAAGCTCATATTCAAACAATATATGTGCGGAATATGAAATATAAGCAATACCCAAATTAGCAAACTACTCTAAACTATTAATTAATCACAAGCAGCAAAAATTAAAAGCTAAGAGTAAGGGAAAGAGAGATGCAAACACTAGATAACACCAACACGTGTTATCAAAGAGAAAACCAAAGAACTCAGCAAAAAACCTCTCTGCCGCCCTCCAAGCGATAAATAATCCTCTACAAAATCAGTTAGGATACATGAATAGTAATAGACCCTCTAAGCCTAATTTACCCAATGTACCTAAACCCTCTAAGCTTCTTGCTCCAACAAGGTTACGCCGAGCTATGTCTTCTCTAACTTTCCGGAACCCGTAATTAGCCCATTGCATCAACTAATATGAATTGGTTCTCTCTTCAACTACTTCCCAAACACCAAAAACCTTCTCACTACTCTAAATTTGGTGAGCTAAAGATTTGGTTTATAATCCTCTCATCGGTATGACAATAGAGAGGATGAGAATAGAGGAATTTGGAGAATTAAATGTATAAGATTATGGATGAATTAATCTTATTTTTTTTAGAGTTTCTCTCACAAAATTGTCTATAGAAACTCTCTACATTTCATAGTTATAAGGGTATTTATAGTAGAGTATGTGAAATAGAATGTGAAAAGTCACTTTTTAGCAAAACATGGTGCACTGGCGAGTCACTCGCGACTGGGATGAGTCATGAGTTCCAGTCACCAATTACCAAACTAGGCTAGACTATACTTTTTGTCCTGTAATGATCTAGCTGGCCTGACTCTTCATCTTTCTACATGCTTCACACGAGTGCTTCATTTTGGTGAGTCACCACTTGCGAGTCCAGTCGCGAGTCACCTTCTTGTTGCACACTTTTGATCAAATCTTCACACTTTCTCACATACACCCCTTACATTATTCTCACATAAATACAGAGTTTCTAAATGCTAAATTACAAGCAAATTTAGCACAGAATAAAGTCAACACATAGTTCAATAAATTCAACTTTACAGTTCCGTTAGGACTCTATAACCCACCTCTGTTAAAAGGGTAAATATGTATTTTTGCTCTACTTTTATGTCTCTCTCATTCCAAAATAATAATAATAATAATAATATAAAGACAAGAGAAAACAAGATCAAAGGAGAGAGGGGTGGGTCACGATGGTGATTGGATTGTTTTTGGGTTTGATTTCTTGGATTGGGTCACCGCAACTGAAGGTTCAACTTTGGTTTGGGTTTGATTCAATTTCAGAGTGTTGCCATTTCTAAATGCTTAATATTTTGTTTGATTATATTAATTTTTACAAAACCCTCCTTTTTGTGATCTTGTTTTCTCTTATCTTTATATTATTATTTTTTTTTTTTTGTTTTGGGAGGAGGGAAATATAAAAGTGGAGCAAAAATATGTATTTACCCTTATTTTTAATAGAGGTGAGTTACGGAGTCTTAACGGAGCAAACCTCAGATGGATAAAGTGACACTTTTCAAACTACGGGTAGATAAAGTAATTTTGGACCAAACCACGTGTGGTTTGGTTTACTATAATTACCCAAAAAAATATTATGTTACAGTAATTCTTATTCAAAGAGACAACATTTAATGGAAGTCCGTAAAACATGTTAAAACCCAATTTCAAACACTTCCTAGTTTAAATTTTCAGATGAAATATGTGATAGAGGAAGGCTAAGCGAAGTAGGATATGCTTAGCTCGTTGCCAAAATAAGATCTGTGATAACCAACTGAAATATGTTATTGCTTGGCATACTATGTATATCGCTTCAACTATCATAGATGAGGCACGGGAAACCATGTGAAAATTTTAGATATTTAGACCACCAGTCACGTGGACAATGAACAAATAACACGCATGTGTTAAAGTGTGGACTGAGCCCACAATACACACATCTAAACTAACTGCCTACGTTTACAAACCATTAAAATAGTTTCATGGAAGGAAACAGTTCAAAAAAAGTAACAGGCATGACTATTTTAAAAAGGGATGGACCCACTGAAAGAAGATAAGTGCTTTTAGATTATTCCTGCACACTTTTAGTGCGATGATCACTCTACAAGTATTAAGTGCTTGTAGGATATGAGCTGTAAAGAGCAAGGGCCAGGGTTCAAGTATCTAAGAGGAAGCTTCACACATATATACATATAGATTAGACTAAAGTAAAATTTCTATCTTATATATATATATATATATATATATTTAAAAATTTCCTAGTTTAAATTTTCAGATGAAATATGTGATAGAGGAAGGCTAAGCGAAGTAGGATATGCTTAGCTCGTTGCCAAAATAAGATCTGTGATAACCAACTGAAATATGTTATTGCTTGGCATACTATGTATATCGCTTCAACTATCATAGATGAGGCACGGGAAACCATGTGAAAATTTTAGATATTTAGACCACCAGTCACGTGGACAATGAACAAATAACACGCATGTGTTAAGTGTGGACTGAGCCCACAATACACACATCTAAACTAACTGCCTACGTTTACAAACCATTAAAATAGTTTCATGGAAGGAAACAGTTCAAAAAAAGTAACAGGCATGACTATTTTAAAAAGGGATGGACCCACTGAAAGAAGATGAGTGCTTTTAGATTATTCCTGCACACTTTTAGTGCGATGATCACTCTACAAGTATTAAGTGCTTGTGGGGTATGAGGTGTAAAGGGCAAGGGTCAGGGTTCAAGTCTCTAGGAGGAAGCTTCACACATATATACATATAGATTAGACTAAAGTAAAATTTCTATCTTGTATATATATATATATATATATATTTAAAAAAAAAATTACTTAATATTATTTCGCTAAGAGCATTCACATTAGGTGTGTCAAATGTGCCAAATGCTAAATATTTGGCACATTTGACACACCAAACACTAAAAACATAGCATCATCAGATGTTTTAAATGTGCTAAAATTATAAGACACGCTACAGTACGCTCTCATTTTTGAGAGCGTACGGATAAGAATGCCATTTCCGTTTATTACTTTTTTATTGGTCTTTCTCTCTCCTCCGATTAAAATACAACTTCTTCTTCACGTTCAGCACTCCATTTCTGCTTCACCATCTCCACTCTCCATGCTCTTTTCTTCTCCCTTTTGCTTTCTCTTTCCTGTAAAAGTAGGTTCACCGGTTTTTTTCCCCTCTTTTTCTCCCTTTTTTCGATCTCTCCTCTCTGTTCTATGATCTGATACACCAAATTGGACGATTTCTTCAGATCACTCTCCCTCACCCTCAAATCAACGGTATGGCGGCCTCACCGATCAAGCCACTGATCAACGATGAAGCCACCGCCGTCACCAATCAAGCTGCCGCCATCGCTTCTCGTTTGAAGACTCCATCGCCACCGATCTGAAGACGCCATCGTCGCCAGTCTGAAGCCACCATTGCCACCTTGGTCTGAAGCTGCCATGTCGCCTCGATCTGAACCCCTCTCGGTCTGAAGCTGCCATGCCGCCTTGTGTGTGGTGGGGTTTTGTTGAAGGTTTTGATTTTTTTTTTTTTTTTTTTTTTTGTTGAGGTTTTTGGATTTGGAATTTGTTGGAATGGTCTGAAGGCTGCCATGTCGCCTCGATCTGAACCCTCTCGGTCTGAAGCTGCCATGCCGCCTTGTGTGTGGTGGGGTTTTGTTGAAGGTTTTGATTTTTTTTTTTTTTTTTTTTTTTTGTTGAGGTTTTGGAATTTGGAATTTGTTGGAATTTTTGGAATTTGGATTTGGAATTTTTTTTTTTTGTTGTTGTTGATGTTTTGGATTTGGATTTGGAATTTGTTTGGTTTGGAATTCTGAAGCTGCCATACCGATGATTGTGGTTGTAGTTTGTGCGGTGGTTGTAGCGGTGGTTCTTGGTTGGTGGTGACTGCCACGGGGCTGTGTGTTTGCATATTGTTGGGTGTTGAGTAAATATATTATTTTAATGTATGTATATATTATTTTAATATTTAGAACAGAAAAATAGAACATCTGATAAATGGTATATTGTAAAATGATGTGTTAAAATGATAAAGTAGGTTTTTAGTGTGGCAAAATGGTATTTTTTTGTAAAAGATGAGCTGATGAGATATTTCGCTCTAAAGGATAGAGAAATCTAACTTGCATGTTAGAGTACAGTGGTTGGACACAACACTGGTTTCTAGACCTTCACCATTCTTTTTTTTTTTTTTTTTTTTTTTTTTTGTAGATACTTTAGGAGGTTGAACCTACAACGAGCAAATAATTACACGCACATGTTAAGTGTGGATTGGCCTGTAATCAGGGGCGTAGCAGGAATAATTACTTGGGGGGCTGGGTTGTAGTAGAGATATGCTAAATATAATTCATAATCTATTGAATACAAAATTATCAACTTTCATATATATCATATTCTTATATGTTAATGAACATTAAAAACTGTCTAGTTCAATGTAGACATACAAAAAAGAACATTCACATCAAATCATGCTTGTGAGATTTTTCATGGAATAAAATTCATCCATTATCATCTCTACAGTGAAATTCCCTGCAATTTCATTCTCTATATAAACTATCATACTATTGGTGACTAATATCTTGTTTTTTAAAGAATGCATCAATTGTTTGTCGTTTGCTCATTATTTGGCACCTAATTTCAATCTAAAAAATGATAAACTAACTTGGAGAGAGATATAATAAATTATTCTTACATGAATTATAATATAAATACACATTTAATTAAGTAATGACCTTTTAGGATAAAAAAATTAAATAAACAAATCAATCAAAAGTATAAACAAACAACATAAAACAAATAAATTAACAACACCCTGCTACCTTGCATAATGGTAATGGTGAAAACAAAATACACAGACTCATGACCCTCATCCCAATTGCCTTCCATAGATTAAATTTTTTTTTTTCATTCATAATTNTTTTTGGAATTTGGGATTTGGAATTTTTTTTTTTTTGTTGTTGTTGATGTTTTGGATTTGGATTTGGAATTTGTTTGGTTTGGAATTCTGAAGCTGCCATACCGATGATTGTGGTTGTAGTTTGTGCGGTGGTTGTAGCGGTGGTTCTTGGTTGGTGGTGACTGCCACGGGGCTGTGTGTTGCATATTGTTGGGTGTTGAGTAAATATATTATTTAATGTATGTATATATTATTTTAATATTAGAACAGAAAAATAGAACATCTGATAAATGGTATATTGTAAAATGATGTGTTAAAATGATAAAGTAGGTTTTTAGTGTGGCAAAATGGTATTTTTTTTTTAAGAGATGAGCTTGATAGATTATTTGCTCTAAAGGATAGAGAAATCTAACTTGCATGTTAGAGTACAGTGGTTGGACACAACACTGGTATTCTTTTTTTTTTTTTTTTCATTCATAATTTACTTACTTTACTACCCAACTACACAATGCAAGCCCCACCCTGCCCCCACTCAAGAGACAAACAACATAGAAGCTAAAAGGCTAAGTCATAGAGTCAGTGGAGTCAGTGGGTCAAGAATAAAGAATATATTAACAATAAACACAAAAAAACAAAAAAACAAAAAACAAAACAAAGTCAAATATGCATAAATAGTTGTGCTGGCAAAGGAATATCACACATTCACTTACAAATATTTGATATTTCTATTCTGCTATTTAGACTTTAGTATTTAGTCTAGTTGTTGAGAAAAAGAGAGAGAAGTGAGATGAGAATGACTGAATGAGATACCTTGAGGAATTGAGGTGAGGGCTTGAGGTTGTGGTGATGAACAAGTCAGCAGGCTAGTGGAGGCCGTGGCATCACAGCGAGCGGGTGAGGAGATTGTTTCCAAGGCAGAGGCGTGACACTATTAGAGGTATGAATTGAGAACTAAGAAGGGAAAAAACCAAGGTGTAGTTGTGACAATCAGATTCTTCTCTCTTTTTTTTCAAATGGTGAGGATGGAAGATGCCTTTATTTTGTTTGATTAGGTATTTTAGATTTGGGGTTGGACTGGGCTGGAAGTTTGCTTAGTTTAGAGGAGAAATTTTTTGTTTTATTAAGGATTTGGGTTGGCTAGTGGGGCTGGATCAGGGCCAAGGTTTTTATTTTATTTGAGTTGTATTGGACTAGAACTCAAGAAGAATTGTTGAAATAATTTTTTTTGGGGGAGGGGGGGGCGGATATCAATTTTTGGAGGGGCCCAAATCAATTTTATATATACTCTAAAGGAAATTTGAAAAATTTTGGCGGGGCTCCGCCCCTGCCTGTAATGAGCACATCCAAACCAACTGCCTACATTTACAAACCATTAACGTAGTTTCACGTAAGGAAACTGTTCAAAGAAAGTAATATGCATGATTGTTTTAAAAAAAGATGAACCCAAAGGAAGAAGGTAAGCCCTTTTAGATTACTTGATATTATTCCACTAAGGCTGCATTTGTTTCACATGAAAACCAATTTCGGAAAGTATTTTATACCATTATGTGTGGTTGGCACCAACTAAAAATATGGTCAAACTGAAAATGTTTTACACTTTGACCGTAAAATACCCCTTCTCACCTATAAAATCATTTTCATAGTTGTTTTACCTTCAAACCACATCTTACAGACTGAAAAAGCGGAAAGAGAGAGAGAGAGAGAGAGAGAGAGAGAGAGAGATGAATGTGAAACCAGAGAAAGAGAGAGATCGGAGTCGCCATCATAGTCGCCGTTGGAAGCTCATCGACGCCGCCATCTAGATCATCACCACCCAAGACCGATCCACCCAAAACCGATCTTCTTCTTGAACCACCCAAGACTGAGCTTGTTCTCGACACACTGACCCATCCCTCATCCTTACCGACCCATCCCTTGTCCTCGTCCTTTACCAATCCATCCCTCGTTCTCAGGGTAGCCACCGGAAAATAGATTGGACCACCGTGAGTGCATGACCTAATGAACAACCCACCCCTGAGCCAATCGGATTGCCATGAGCAATCCACCCCTATGCCGATTTGTCCACCATGTGAGCAACCCACTCCTAGATCAAACCACACAGTGAGTGACCTACTCCTAAATTGAGATGCCACCTTTAGATCGACCCAATGTGTCCATGTTGCCACTACCGTCGCCACCACCAAGTCACCCACGAACCGATCTCTCTCTCTCTCTCTCTCTCTCTCTCTCTCTTTATCCCTCTCTCACTATTGGTCTTGTGACTAAATGTTTTTATTTTGATTTTTGGCTATGTTAAGTGTATATTTTGAAATTTTTTGTAATAAAATTTGTTTGGATGTTGAGAAAATGGCTGAGAAAATGTGAAAATTTTGTAGGAAAATAGCATATTTAGAATGTTACCAAACACTAGAAATCAATTTCCAGACTATTTTCTATTGTAGAACTAAACACTCGGATTTCATTTTCATTACAGGAATTCACTTTCCCCAGCATTCATTTTACACTTGGAATTCGATTTACATTGAACCAAACGCAGCCTAAAAGATAAAATCTAACTTGAGTGTAAGAGTACTAGTGGTTGGACACAACAACTAGACCTTCACCATCCTTTTTTTATAGATATTTTTAGGAGGTTGGACCTACAATTAGCCAATAACACATGTGTGTTAAGTGTGGATTGAGCCCGTAATGCACACACCTTGGCCAATTGCCTACGTTTAGAAACTATTAATGTAGCTTAATGTAAGGAAATGGTTCAAAAAAAGTAACAGGCACAACTATTTTCAAAAGGGATGAACCCAGAGAATGAAGCTAAGCACTTTTATGGCCCGTTTGGATAGAGGGGGGAGTGGAGCAGAGAAGAGTAAAGTTGGTTAAAAATAAGTTAATTTTAGGCTAAATCTACTCTACTCAATCTACTCCCCCTCAATCCAAACGAACCATTAGATTGCTTGATTATTTCACTAAAAGATAGAGAAATCTAACTTTGAGTGTTAGGGTACTAGTGGTTGGATACAACACTAGTGTTCTAGAACTTCACCATTCTTTTTTTGTAGATATCTTTAAGAGGTTGGACCTACAATCAACTGAATCACTTGTATGTATCAGCTACACAATTGACTTTACTCAAGTTTAACTTAAACAAGTACAATTACCCCAAAAAAAAATAATAATAAATAAACAAGAACTCCAAATTGTTAGGTATGTTCTAATTCTCAGATTTTTTTTTTGTTAGGTATGCATCTTACAAACTGAAATAAGCATGACTAGTTAAATATTAAGATGAAGTTAGGTATGACACGATAGATCATTTCTTTTTTCCTTTTATTAAGTGAAGGAGATACGTGGATGAGACTTATAATTATAAGCCTGTAAAAATAGAGTATTCTAACCTTCAATGCAACTTAAACACTTACAAGCACACATCTTCACTCAATTTAAACAATTAATTCCCTTGAAATTAGGTTTGTGTCAATCAAACATTATGTTAATATTATTCCATTAAAGCCCAATGATTTTTTTTTGGGGAGAAAAAAGCCCAATGATTTTAATACTGCAATGTGTACATGATTTTTAGTACAAGATTAATAACTTTAAAATACCATTATTATCATGTACACATAATGTGATTAAGTTTTTTATTTTTGAACGAAAAATAATAAAATAATGTTTCATTTGTCACAAACCTAATGTCTATAGGATTAATTATTCAAATCGAAAGTTTAAAGAGTAAATTGACAGTCACGTTAAAGATTTAGAAGTGATATTTATAAAACTCTTAAAAAATGTATTTTTAGCAATTTTATAGTTATAGCATTTAGAGAAGAAAATTTGCACCATTGTTTCTTTTTATAAAAGAAAGCAAACAATAAGAGTTTTATATCTCAACTAATTCTTTTGCTTGTTTTCAATAGAGCTGTACAAGATCTAAATCATCCCTCTCCCATTATTATAAATTGTAAACTATCGAATTAAAAAAAAAAAAAATTGATAATATCATTAGATTACAAATCTCTTGACAAAAATATTCTTAAAATATTGAAATAATGTCAACAACGTTAAAATTTAATTAAGTTGGAGCTAGATGTTGAACTTATCTTACAAAAACAAGCCTGAAAAATTAGTTGTAGAGAGAGTCATGTTGATAATGATATTAAGTATAATGGATTCCAATAGTTATTTATCCTAATCAAAACGACTATTTAAATGCAATTATTGGTCCGTTTGTATTAAGAGAGATTGAAAGGGAGAGGGAGAGGGAGAGGTGTTGGGAATTCAAACCGAAATTCCAACATGTGAGAAACAAAAAAAAAAAAAAACACACACACATCAAAGGAAAACAATTACACGCACAATACAATATTTACGTGGTTCGGCAATTTGCCTACGTCCACGGAGTTGCAAGGATTTCTCTATTATCAGGGAAAAATACAAAGTGCAGCTACAGTGTTTTTTATCTTTCTCTAAAAACATAACAACAGTAATAGTAACAAACCATAATCACAAAAGGGGCTTTTATATCCTGCTTACAGGGTTACAATGGGCCACAAAACGGGCCAAAAATTTAAACATAAACTAGACTCCACAAAGCCTAACAAATCTCCAACTTGAAGACTAGTTCAATCACCAACATCAGCCGCTATCCTCCAAAAGCAATCCCTCATCCCTGCAACTCATCCTTCTGTCCTCAAGCTAGAAGGCCAACTGAAGCTGCACACAGCTTCAGCTTCTCAATAGTGACACCCTTAATCAACATGTCTACCGGGTTCTTAAATCCACATATTTTCTCAAGTATTACCAGCTTATCTTCAACAAGGTACCGGATAAAGTGGTATTTTGTCTGTATATGTTTCGACTTTGAATGAAAAGCCGAATTTTTAGCAAAAAAAATTGCAACCTGACTGTCACTATGTAGAATGCCCATCTCCTGCTTCTTACCCAATTCATCTAAGAAACCATGTAGCTAAATCATCTCCTTTTCAGGTTTAGTTGCTGCAACATACTCAACTTCTGTAGTAGACAAAGTAACAATCTTTGGCAGATTTGAAGCCCATGATATAGCTGTACCACCCAGAGTAAATACAAACCCAGTAGTACTCTTTCTACTATTAATATCACCAACAAAATCAGCATCTACATAGCCCTGCAGTTTCAAACTTGCACCTATGAAGCAAAGACATGTATCTGATGAACCCTTCAGATATCTCAAAATCCACTTGACTGCCTCTCAATGCTGCTTTTCAAGCCTACTCATGAATCTGCTCACAACTCCTACTGCATGTGCAATGTCCGGCCTTGTACACACCATAGTATACATCAAGCTGCCAATAGCTGAGGCATAGGGCACCTTACTCATATGGTCTCTTTCTTCTTTCGTCTTCGGTGACTGTTCTTTGCTTAATTTGAAATGACTACCCATGGTGTGCTTACTGGTTTAGTTTCATTCATGTTGAACCTGCTGAGAACTTTCTTCACATACTTTGACTGTGAAAGTTCCAATGTACCATTAGCCTTGTCTCTAATAATTCTCATACCAAGGATTTGTTTTGCAGCTCCTAAATCCTTCATTGCAAACTGTTTTGACAATTGCTTCTCCAGATTATTAATCTCCTTAATGTAAGACTCTGCAATAAGCATATCATCCACATACAGTAGTAATATGATGTAAGAATTATCAAAAAACTTAACATAGCAACAATGATCAATTTCACATCTCTTCAAATTTCTTATACCACTGTCTAGGAGCTTGTTTTAAACCATACAAGCTCTTTCTTAGTTTGCAAACTAGATTCTCTTGTCCCTGAACAATGAACCCTTCTGGCTTAATCATGTAAAGGTCTTCCTCCAAGTCACCATGAAGGAATGCCGTCTTCACATCTAACTGCTCAAGATGTAAGTTTTCTGCAGTCACCATTCCCAGCACCAGTCTAATTGTAAACATCTTCACAATTGGAGAAAATATCTCTGTGTAGTCAATGCCCTCCTTCTGCTGAAACCCTTTAACAACCAATCTGGTCTTGTAACATTTTCTACCATCATGCTTATTCTTTATTCTGTATACCCACTTGTTGTGCAAAGCCTTCTTTCCTACTGGTAATTTAGTCATTTCCCATGTCAGATTCCCCAATAAGGAATCCATCTCATCCTTTATGGCTAACTCTCACTTGCTTGAATTCTCATCTTGCAAGGCTTCATCATAACATTCTGGCTCACCACCATTAGTCAACAGGAGATAATTTAAAGCGGGTGAATAACGTTGTGGAGCTCTAATGTTCCTGGAAGATCTGCGGATTTCAGCTACAGGTGTACTCTGATCTACCTGTGAATCTACATTCTCCTTATCTTCTTCACCCCTTTTCTGAACAGTACTTTCAGTCAATCCATCTAAGTTAACAAACTCAGATTTCTGTTGATCTATTTTTGTAACATTTGACACTACAGTTGACCTGTCCTTGTACATAACCTGTTCATTAAATATCACATTTCTACTTCTGATGATTTTCTTGTTTTGTTCATCCCAAAACCTATAGTCAAATTTCTCATCACCATAGCCAATGAAAAAACATATTTTAGACTTTGCATCAAATTTACTACGAGCATCAGAATCAATATAAACATAAGAAATACAACAAAAAACTTTTAAATGTGAAAACTTTNTAACTTGAGTAAATCAATTGTGTAGCTGATACATACAAGTGATTCAGTTGATTGTAGGTCCAACCTCTTAAAGATATCTACAAAAAAAGAATGGTGAAGTTCTAGAACACTAGTGTTGTATCCAACCACTAGTACCCTAACACTCAAAGTTAGATTTCTCTATCTTTTAGTGAAATAATCAAGCAATCTAATGGTTCGTTTGGATTGAGGGGGAGTAGATTGAGTAAGTAGATTTAGCCTAAAATTAACTTATTTTTAACCAACTTTACTCTTCTCTGCTCCACTCCCCCCTCATCCAAAGGGCCATAAAAGTGCTTAGCTTCTTCTCTGGGTTCATCCCTTTTAAATAGTTGTGCCTGTTACTTTTTTTGAACCATTTCCTTACATTAAGCTACATTAATAGTTTCTAAACGTAGGCAATTGGCCAAGGTGTGTGCATTACGGGCTCAATCCACACTTAACACACGTGTTATTGGCTAATTGAAAAAAAAATAGAGAAAACACACGTAAAAAAAAAAAACAATCACACGCATAAGATAGTATATACAAAGTGCGGCTACAGTATTTTTCTCTCTCTAAAAACACAACTATAGTAGTAACAAACCCTAATCACAAAAGTGATTTTTATATCCTATTTACAAGGTTACAATGGGCTACAAAACGGGCCAAAAATTTAAACATAAACTAGGCTTCACAAAACCCAACAAGAAGGTAAATAAAATAGAGTAGAGTAGAGTAAATTTAGTTTAAAATTAACCTATTTTTAGTAAACTCTACTCTATTCTCCTTCACTTTCCTTCTTCTTCTCTCATCCTAAATTATGGATTTATATTGAGAGTTGGCAATAGCAGAAGAGAAAGTGAATAGAATATTTTATTGCAAGCATTTTTTTTCTAAGATTGGGGGCTATGGTCCAGCTAGGAGTTGGTGGCGGGGGCTATAAAAATTACAAAAAGTACAAAACCCCAATAATCAACTGGTTTGGCCCAAAAGCGGTATTCCACAAAAATACTGCTTCCCAAAAACCAGGAGCTTTGGAAAGAGCTGGCGTTTCCGTGATATGTGGCACATGAATAGTTGAACATCTCTGACCCAAAAAAAGGGCATGTTTAGATGTGATTTGCCACGCGCTGCCTTCGCCTTATTGCATGAATTTTGGATTTTTATGCATGGCACATCGCCTACTTTCTTCGCATCCTCATCCACTTGTAGAATCTGAACTTCCCCACATTAAATAACTTGTCGTTTTCCAAAAACACTAAAATAATAGTAGTAGAAGCAACTATCAAATTATATATTAATTGCAATGATAATACCACTTTCCCTTTTGAGCGGCTTGTAATTAATTGCTGTGGATTTTAGTTGGCACAAGTAAATATCATGATAAGTGAGATTCTTTCTTACAAAAGATTAAGATCATGATGGTACGTGGGAATTGAGTGATAGTTTAGTGATTTTAGCATCATATGCGATGTCTAATATTTGGAGTTCAGATCCAAGCTTCCAGTAGTGATTTTGGGAATTTTTTTTTATGTGAAATATTAACGGATATTTTAAATGGATTTCTTTAAAAATTATTTTTAGAAATATTTTATGAGAAAAATACTAAAACAATTATTTTTTTTTACAACTTTATATATTTATCAGAAAAGTATTGTCAAAAATTTTTAAATATAATTTATAAACAAATGCTTTAAGTGCACTCATTAATATGACCTGTTTTTTTATAAGATAATCATTAAGATATTTAAATTATTCAAATTCTTTTTTAAAAAAAACATGAATATATTGACATCATTCAAATAAGAAAATACAAGAAGTTTTACAATTCTCTTCTACTAACAAAATGAAAAGTCAAAAAGAAATTGATGAGAGATAAAGTGAGAATTAAGAATGCTAATACCTACTGCAATTATGAGTCAAGTGGCCGAGGAGAGCTCACACCATAGTATTTCTTTTTGTACCATTTTTTTGGAAAAATTAAATTAAGTATTATTTTTAAGGAATTGGTTAGGTGAGTTACAAATCTAAATGATTATGGGTTTGCCTTAAAAAAAAAAATGATTATGGGTTTTTTTTTTTAATTGAATTCTTGTTGAATATTTTTTTCATTTGTTGTTGTTTGGCCTAATCTTATTGTTGTTTGGATTATTTTTATTTTATTTTATTTTTTTAAGGTGTTGAAGATTATATTTGGGAGGGCTAAGATTATTTTTGTTGTATCCAGATTTCTGGATTCTCAAGTCAGTATATTTAATATATATATATTCAAGAGGGTATGCAAAACCACCCCTGCTAACTACATCACACTCTTCACTATTAATTTATAAAATAAAATAAAAATGTCAAGATAGTATTTTTGTGAATGCATTATGTTAGTAGGCATTTGCAAAGTTGTTTTCCCCTATTTTTCTTTCTTAAATCTATTTTTAGAGTAAAATACTATTTTGGTCCCTAAATTTTACTAAAAAAAAAATTGTTCATAAACTTTAAAATTTTCTTTATGTTTTTCATTCTTAAACTTTGTAAAACCTTTTTTTTTAATGGTTTAGAAACAAAAATAGGAACCAGAAAAAAAAAAATCAATAGTTTAGGGATGAAAACAAAATTTTGGTAAAGTTTAAGTACCAAAATAATATTATTTCCATATTTTTTGTACAATTTAGAATTAAAAACTTAAAATATCACTGTACAAGGTCAACCTTTTGAGGTCATCCAATTCAACTATCCGGCTATCGGTCAATTTAAGCTCTATTATTTGACATGAATTCCCATTTAAGTTGTATTTGTTGTTGAACACACCTATCAACAATTGATTCAAGTGAGATTATCCAAGATTTTGTTTATATATAAAAATTAAGAAAAGCAACAAGAAATTTTCTGATCTATGCTTTTTCTCTCGGCTGGATATATTGTGAGTAATGGCATTTTGAAATTGAAATATGAAAAGGAGAAGTTTTAAAATAAAACAAAATAAGAAAAACAGATGCAATTCTTTAAAATTGTTCATTGTAGAATATATATACATATATATATATATATATAGAGAGAGAGAGAGAGAGAGAGAGAGAGAGAGAGAGAGAGAGAGAGAGAGAGAGAGAGAGCTAAAGCTCAGAAAAATCCAATTTTTAATTAGATTATCAATTTTGAGCCATGTATCTCATTTAATTTTTAATTTTGTAACAAGTGAATTATTGATTGTAAAAATCTAAGAGTCCAAATTCAATTAGATTCTAAATTGAATTTCAATTGAAGTCCAATTTTCCGCCACTGCTCATCTAAATTTTTAATTTTTGTGAAAAGTGAATTATTAGATGCAAAAACCGAATAGTCTAAAATCAATTAAATTCTAAATATATATATAGAATAGGATCATTAATTTGTTGTAGCAAATGTATGGTTTCCCAGGCCCAACGAACCCAGAACAATAAATTTGTAGAGAGTGGGTTGAAGGTTTAGGCGCTCACCGGCGTGCATGAGACATAAACTCCTTTTCTTTTATTGAAAGATACTAAAAACAATTATAATTGGGGGATGCTCCTGACCATGGCCGAAGAGGTTTTTCCTCTCCCAAAATCCCCTTTAATAACCCCGCCAGAATCGTGACCGGAGTTGGCAGATATGGGCGCTTTGGCGGGTGTGAGGACATTCGTGCCAAGAGCCGTTGTAACCGCAGCCCCCATTGGGCTTCCGGCTTGCGACATTTTTTTTTTTTTTTTTTTTTTGAATCACCACCAATCTTCCGTAGAATGATTACTTAGAACCATCGCCTATTGCGCCAGTTAGCGCACTAATCCTTCCCACAGACAGCGTCAATTGTAGGGTCGTTTTTTGTTGTAGCCCAAAAGATATGGGTTCCCCCAAGCCCAACGAACCCAGAACAATAAATTTGTAGAGAGTGGGTTGAAGGTTTAGGCGCTCACCGGCGTGCATGAGGCATAAACTCCTTTTCTTTTATTGAAAGATACTAAGAACAATTTACAACTGGGGGATACTCCTCGGACCATGGCCGAGGAGGTTTTTCCTCTCCCAAAATCCCCTCCTCCCACACTTTACTCTCCTTTCTTATATATCCCTCTTATCATCCTCCTGTTAATCATCTATTGGCCTTCCTCCTGACCGTCTGTCCCGTCAGAAGTCATATCCATGCTCAGGGGGCTCACACTGATCGATGTTGCCCTGTCAAGGGGTTGCATCCCTATTAATGCGGCCAGAAGGGTTAAGTGAGCGCATTCAATGCCGAGGTGACAGTCTGCCCAGGGCTTGCCCCCCCCCCTCCGTATTTCTGTTGCCAACGCGTGGCACTGAGCCCTCTCCTCCTCAAATATTCCAGGAGTCCTTTGGTAGGGTGGTCCTCGTGTTTTTCCGAGGCCTCGGACGTCCGAGGACAGGGTCATCCTCGGACCCATCATGCATCTTCAACGTGGGCCGTTTGGGCTTGGCTTGGAGTGGGCCAGGGCTACCCGATTTTTTGGCCCCACAATATATATATATATATATATATAATGAGAAATCATTACATATTTTAGAAATGTATGGTTAAAAAATATATATATAAGATAATACTATGTATAATTTGATCTTTTAAAAATAAAAAATTAAATCGTGTAATTGTACCCATGTATGTGTACAGGACTACACACTAGTTAAAATAATGTAAAAAAACACTTATTTAGAAATAATATTATTCTTAGATATACGTGGTAACTAAAATTGTGCTACCTTTTTTTTCTTCTTTTTTTTAGGTTAGAAATGATCTTACTACTGTCCGAATTTCCTCATCCTTTAACCCAACCACAACGACCAAAATGTCTAGTGGTCATATTCGAGTCTATTTGAATGTTACTCTAATTTGTTAAATAATTAAAGAAAAAGAGATGCATAGATGAAGTCAGCGAATATAATTCCAAGTCTATTTCAACAAAATTATTCAAGTCTTAAAGACACTTGATTAATATCACAGCGACGGGAGGTGGAACCGAAAGTTTTCTTTTTAGGCTTAAAATGAGTGCTACATATATTAGGCAGCACTATGCATATTCCTCCTATTTGAAACAACCCTCAGGGGCTGCGGTTTTGTTGTAGTTTGGAGAAATCCATGTTACGTAATTCCCACGTTAACATATAAAAAATTTGGGGTTTTAAGGCCGTAAGTCTGTAACATATAAATCAGGGGCTGCGGTTTTTTTTTTTTTTTTTTT
>NW_027069738.1:336486-343799 GCF_002906115.3 Quercus suber
TACTACTAGCTAGATTAACATGTAATCTGTGCTTGTTAAAAATAAAACCCCCCCACAACACACCCACCCCCCCCCCCCCCCCAAAAAAAAAAAAAAAAAAGAACAAAAATTTGGTGGTTACGTGACAGTAGAAGAAAGAAAAAAAAAAAAAAAGAGAAAAGAAAAGAAAAAAGAGCAGTGCTAGTGGTGTTACTAACTAGTATACATAACGTGGAAGAAAGGCATACGTTCAAGAACATCAACCATGCCGACATTGGTTGGTGCATTGGTCGCATCAAATCTTGTAATTTCAGTGGCACTCAAGTACTTGATGTTTGTTTCTAATGTGTTGGCTAATTTATGTTTGGCTCTGAGGCTGTAATTTGGATTAAGTTAGAGACCTATAAAATTTAGCCGACTATAATGCCACAGAGCTGACTTTTTTGACATGTGCCTTACAGACTTTTTTTTTTATGAAGTATGAATGTTCCTTTCATTCTTTTGATATGTTCATTTTCTAAAATTCAAAATTCTTAATAATTATCAAATGAGGGCATCATCCTAAATTAATTAAACCAAAGGTCAACTTTTACTATATTTTTGTTTAAATTATAGAATTCTATCTGATCTAAACCAGGAATTCTCTTGTATGGGATTTATTCACATTTCAACTCTCTCTCTTATCATATTTGGCCCCTAAAAAATCACTATTAGCCTTCCCTTTTTATAGGCGAAATTAATAAATAAAAATATCCACATATTTAAATTTGATTCACTATACATTATTTTCATATGCAAATGCAAGACTACTTCTACTAGTCGTTACTTTTCGTCATTAATTGCTTGCCACTTTACAACATTCAATACATTCTGGCACGTTTTCTACCAATACTTGCCAACCTGTCCAAAATAGATGCTCAATCCTCGCTACGATAAGCATAATGACTAAGAGCATTCCCATCAGGTTTGTTATATGTGTTAAATGCTATAATATTTGGTATTTGGCACATGAAATCTCCAAATATGAGTTTCATCAGGTATCTTATATGTGCCATTTTTATGCAACATGCTACAGTACGCTCTCAAATTTGAGAGCGTACTGTACACCTTTACTATAATTTATATTAATTTTTTATTCTCGCTGGGCCCACTTCAAATGTCACCTCATCGCCTCTTCTTCCCTCTGTCTCCTCATTCCTTCACCGAATTGGATATGCTCTCTCTCTCATTTCTTTTTTTGCTCTCTCACTTCATTTCTTTGCTCTCTCTCCGACGAAACCCAGGAGCATCAAGCCACTGCCTCCCTCTCCGACGAAACCCAGGAGCATCAAGCCACGCCACGCCACATGAACCTGACATACACTCTCAGATTGCCGTCCACCAACATAGCCACACGCCGACCTGCACTCTCAGATCGCCGTCCACCAACACAGCCACACGAACCCGACCCACCACATCCACAACAACCCATGGCCTAATCACCACACCACGCCACGCCGTCGAGCTTGTCGTGCCATCCACCACGTCATCGGAACCTCCCACCATCGGATTTCTCTCAATTGGTTTGCAGTGGTGGGTTTTGCTTTTTGGTTTTGTTTGATTTGGGATGTGGGTTTTGCCGTGCCGATCTCTCTAGTTGTGGGTTTTTTTTTTTTTGGCTGCAATTTGGGCTGATCTGATATTGAGTGATTAATTGTAGTGGTTGTGGGTTGATTGTAGTGGTTATTTTTTGGGTTGTTGTGGATTTTTTTTTTTTAATAAGGTGGTGTTGGTGGATGTGGATTTGTGCCGGTGGTGGCTGTCGATGTTGTTGTGGCGGCTGTTGGTGTTGTTGTGGCAGTGGTTGTTGGTGGCCGTTGTTGCCGCGGTGGTGGTTGTATTGTTGTTGCTGTTGATGATGGTGGGAACTGAAGAGGAGTTTAATATATTATTTTAATATGTTGTAAATATTATTTTAATGTATAGAATTGAAAAATAGAACATCTGATAAATGAGATGTTGTAAAATGATGTGTTAAAATAGTAAAGTAGGTTTTTGGTGTGTTAAAATGACATTTTTTATAGAAGAGCTGATGAGAATGCTATAAATCGTTTGTCAAGTTCTAAGGATACGATTGTAGGCGCGTGAAGTGAAAGAAGTTTTTCATGCATTCCGAGTTGGTGGTGCAATGCCTTTGGGCTCGGTTATGAACAACCTCTTTTCCCGCAATCTTCTAGCAATAGGCTGACCCCTTTGGGCTTAAAAATAAATAAATAAATAAATAAATATAAATAATAATAATAATAATAATTCAACTAGTTGATTTTTCATCATGATATGACTGTCTTTTATACTTTCCATAGGTATTATTTCTAAATTGAAAATTCTTAATAATTATCGAATGACAACATCATTCTCAATTAATAAACTAAAGGGTTAATTTTACTATATTTATGTTTTAAATTATAGAATTCTATCTCATTTAAGCCATTTTTTTTTTTTTTTAAGCATTGGATGTTATAGTTAGATCAGTACCATGTTTAATATGTTAGTCCATTATGATAGTTCCAAATAATATCCTAATTCCTATTGTGGGGGGTGAAAACCCAGAGCTACTTAATGGGCCCAAGACACCTTATTAAGGACTATTATATTTCCGATGAGCAATAAACGGTTGGGACGGCCCATCTAAAGGCAGGAAGCCCAGAAGCAAAGGGGGAATACCGTCCGAGGAGTTCACTACTGGTCCGAAGACGTCCTACTCCTCGGACACAAACAGCCTTGATCAAACAAACGTGTAGAAGGTCCAAATAATCTTCCTAACAATCCCAATGATAACGATAAGTTCTGGGCGGATCCAGAGATGATCAGAACTAAAAAATATCTAAAGAAAAAGCTGCTACCACCGCATTTAATGCACTGCAACAGCTTTTCTGGCCGCATTTATGTGGAGAAGACCCCTGAACAGTGTAACCTCGGCTACCGCCACTCACAAAGAACTAAAGTAGACACATAACGTGACATGCACTTGAGTAGATATGCGGATGAAGAACAGGTGGACGATGGAGATGATAGGAGAGGAGGCTATATAAAGAAGAAGGGTCCCTGATAATGGAGGACGGAGAAGAGAGAGAAAAAGAGAGAGAAAAGCTTTACTGTAACTCTGAATGCTGTAATCACTGTTCACTTAATAAAACATCTCTTCGGACATTCATTCATGGAGTTATTCAGGCATCATTTCATGTTATCATCACTGCAAGTAACCTAGCCAACCATTGTGTACTTCGTAACCGGCCTAACTCTTTCCCACTCTCTACAAATTTATTGTCCTGGGTTCGCTGGGCCTTCAACCCATATCATTTGGGCTTGGGCTACAAAAACTGACCTTACACCTATCTATATGAGTTTTCTTTTTAATGATGCCATAAAGGATGGAGTTAAATAGAAGTCATTAAAGATCCAACGTATCCAATAATTTATTTTTTTTTAAAAATGTAATTTCAAAAAAAATTTAATTGTAAATTTTTTTTTAATCATAAAATAGACTATATCTAATCTCTAAAGGAAAGTATTCGAAATGATCACATCATTGATACCATATCATGATGGTTGCAAGTAGCAATATTATTATTCATGATTAATAAATGAACAATGAATCTATGAATTAACAATTTAACAATTCAAATACCAAGTTTAAACTACAACAACACATATACAAAAGACTACAAATATTGGAACATACTTCTTTTGCCATTTTCATTATTTAATCAAAACCAAAGTTTCAAAGTTAATTTCAATTCAATTAAACCCAACACATACATACACATGAACATAAAGAATTCAAAAAATAAAAACAACAATCTCCAAAAGCCTCTACCTAATACAGTCCCTATTTTTTTTTTCCCCAGATTGTGTGTACTTTAGTTCTTTCTCCTTTTATGTTTTATCAAACTTTTTCTAATCAACCAAAATATTTCTCATATATGTTAACATTAAACTTGATAAGAAAACTTTACATACCTTTTGTTTTGAAGGCGCTCCAAGAACCAAAATCGATGCAAAAGACTATACAGTAGAGTGGTGTTGGAAGAATAATCCCAAAAAAAAAAAAACTATTTAAAATATAATATAGGAATGAAAAGCCGAGTTGAAATTGTAATAAATAATCCCTAAAAAAATAGTATTTATAATATAATATAGGTGTAAGGACCTAGCAATCTGACAGCCCAAGCCCACTTAGAATAGTGGGGTTCATACAGTTCAATTTTGTCCCAAATCAATAAATTTGTAAGAGAGAGGGAATCAAACAACAAGAGAGGGCCTTACCCAAGGATGACAATAAGGAAGAAAGGCTTAATATTATAGAATATGAATGTAAACGTCTCAATACAAACTCGCTCGAGCAGGCCAATGTTATACAGAAAAATATATTGTTCACTCTCTTTTCTTTATGTTCTTGTTCTAAATCTTCTTTTCTACATTGATATTTTTTACCTATCTCTCTCCTCAAAGAATTTCCTTTTTCTTATATACTTCCCCTTGCTTCACATCTTGACCCCTCATCTGTACCTAACAAAATTCTTAGTGTGACACCTGCCCCTTTAAACATCTAATGAAAGTGGTAGAAGGAGTTGCTTAGCTGTGAATTACACTATTTAGGTCACTTCCTCATCAATGCCGCTGATAAAGCTGTTGCTCACCATTTAATGCAAAGGTATCAAGCCACTCCATACTAGAAACTTCCCCTACTTTCAATGATTCTCTCTCTTCAGGCCATTCTTCCCAATTGGAGCTCCTTAGAGTCTTTTGTCTCATCTCCTCCTATCCTCGGGTGAATTCCCTCTTTGAGTGTGTGATGCCTCAATATCAACAATACAATTCAACAGTCCCTTCCTCGGTCCTCGGGCCCCTACAATAGGGTTATGAATTCCTAATCAAATTTGGTTAGGGTTATGGATTCCTAATCAAATTTGGTTATCTAATTTTTTTTTAAAGGATGAATATGTTGGTAGAGTCCATTTGATATAAAATTTAAATCCTATTGAAATTAAAAATGATATATATTTGTTGAGTCTCATTTGATATAATTATAGAGTTTAAATCCTATTGAAATTATAATTTCTAATCAAGGTTAATATAAAAAAAAAATGAAAAAAAGAAGAGAAAGAAAACATGATTGATAGATATAAGGAAATATGATAGATTTTTTTTTGCAAATGTGATGAACGTAGAAATTATCAAATTAATAGAGATATGTTCTATTTTTTAGGATAGATTTCTATTAATGGAGTTATTATATAGTTTGTTAGGATTATCTAAAAATTTCCTAATTAGGTGATAATTTAGGTTTCCTTTAAGTATAATGGTTGTATGGCACCCAACAACTAAATTTAATTTTTTTTAAAAGAAATTTAACAAATTTTCTGCAATTTAGTGCTATAAAATTGAAAGAATTAAATCAAATTTAAAAATATAAATAAAAAATACTGATGTGGAAAATTGTAGACAGGTCAACCAAAAGTCAAAGGCTTCGGTTTTATATAGGTACTAGTATTATGGTCGTGCGATGCACGGCTATTATGTGTAAATTAATGAAAATAAATTATTTTAATTTAAAAATAAATAGATAATAAAAATAAAGTAATCTTTTACTTTAAGTTATATAATGAATGCATATTGTGTAAGATTAAGTTTTTATAATAACAAAAAAACATATATAAGTCCAAAATTAATTGAATGAAATATGGTAGATAACTATGCAACTAATATAAAAGGAGGTACCTAAAAAAAGGGAGTTTGCATAATTGAAGCACATATTTAAATGAAAAACCTTGAATTCAACCTCAATGTAATAGTTAAGAATTATGAACAACCCAAATTACTAAACATTTAAAAAAAAAAAAAAAAAGTACACACACTTACATAAGAATTGGATTTTTGTCTCCGAAAGTGAGGGAGGAGGCACTAAATTTCACCCTATCAAAACCAAATGTGTAAATATAAACTTCAAGAATTTTTTTTAAGAAAAACTCAATACCAAGAGTATTATTTTAAATTTTGGAATTTAAAATGAATAATAAAAAAAAAACAAATTTTGGAATTTATTTTTTGAATTTGAGAGAAAAAAAATAAATAAATAAATAACCCTAAAAAATGATTGATACTTGGACATTCAAAATATTAATAAAACAAAATCATGAACCTGACCTTATTATTTATAGTAACTTGAAAATCTAAAGATGAGAGTCGTGGTATAATAAAACTATTATCCATAATCATTTCTATATTTATCCAACCACTGTAAACTTCCCAAAAAAAAAAAAAAGTTGATAAGAAGTGGTTTCTATTTAAAACAGTAATTTTAAGTTGTGAAGAAGTTGATATAAGCCAAAAAAAAAAAAATTATTTAAAATCAAATACCATAAAAATCAATTTGTTAACGTTAATTACAATTTTTTTTCCTGCATACCGTAAAAATCAAGTTGTTATTTGTTAACGTTATACCATAAAAATTTGACTTTTATCCAAAAAAAATTAAAACAAAATATATTTGAAAAAAAAAAAGTAGATAACAAATCCTCCCCGTGTGTATATCCTCCCAATGAAATTGGTTTTTTGTTTTTAATTATTTTCTTAATTCATAGGATTAGCTATACTTCGACGCCACAACTACACATTTTAATAGTTTATGCTTTAGATTTTTTTTTTTTTTTTCCCCCTTTCTATCCTATTATTTTAGGCTTTGATGATAATATTTAGATAGACACACATGTAGGTTTAGTTGTATGGCACCAACCAACAAAATTTACCTTTCAAAGAAAAAAACCAACTAAATATGTGTAGTGTAGTAATAAAAAATAAGAAAGTTGCTACTTTTTTTTTTAATACACCATATGTAAAAAAAGAAAAAAAAAGGATTAGATGGATTGGATGAAGAATTTGGATTATAATACACTGCACTTAATAAATAAGGATTAGATGGATTTTGGATTGTAATCAAATTAAGACTTTTATTAACTTAAATATTATGGGAGAAGAAAAAATTATATACATTTTTTTTAAATCTTAAAATCTTTAAAAAAAAATTGTAATTTGATGAAGCCTCTTTCTTGGCGGAACCATGGCATCTAAGTCCAACTTTTATTTTATTCTAGTATTATGCCTGTGCGATGTACGGCTTAATTAAAAAAATTATATATAATTTTAAAATATAAGTTTTTTGATAATATAATCAAATCTAATAATAAATAAAATAGTAAAAATATTTTTAAAAATTAAGTTACATGTAAAATGTATATTATGTAAGTTTTTTTTTTTTTTTTTTTTGCAAAAAAAGATATTATAAAATATTTTTT
>NW_027069738.1:344536-360653 GCF_002906115.3 Quercus suber
TTTTTTTTTTTTTTTTTTTGGCTAATAGGTGTAGTAATATAATTTAAATGAAAATAAAAAAAGGATTAGATGAAGATGAAAATTAAGAAGAAATAAATGGAGAAAAGAATTTGGATCATAATTAAATTAAGATTTTTATCAACTTAGAAATTATAGTTGAAGAAGATAAGAAAAAAATTATATCTATTTTTTAAAATATTCTATAAATATTGCTGCAATTTAAGATGCATTAGACTTTTTTTTACGTAAATGTTTTCTTTTTAAAATCTAAAAATCTAAAAAAAATTCTGCAATTTAGTTTAGCCACTAAGCATAAACACAACGTTTAAGCCCAAATTATATATATATATATATATATAGTGGAATTTAGGCACTGCTCAACATACACAATCTTAACCGGACTCGTTAGTGGTATCTTCCCATACGCAAGTGCAGGGGGGGTGCAGGGGGAAGCTGGGTCTAGCAACAGGGGTGGCATTGTAGTGTAGATTTTTATAAAAATAAAAACGAAACAAACTGACAAACGTACACAATTCTATATAGCTATGTATTAAGTATACAAGCTAGTCTGAGAGGGATTAATTAATATAATATAGTCGATCCAAACATATAATCTTAAGCTATTTTAAGTTAAGCGGTGTAATCGAGGGGTAAAAGTTCAGCCATCCAATTTAAGGGACTTTGTGACCTTCAATCTCTGCTTTCCCTCCTCTATAGACACTTCCAACTATATATATATATATATATATATATATATGATGTATACGATCCTTGTGAAATGCAAAAGAAAATGAAAAGAAATTAGATAGATATATGATCAGATTTATATTTTCTCATTCCCATAGTTCTTTCTCTTTTTATTGATATTTCCTTTATTTTGTGTTAGGACACATGTGGAACATGTTAGGAACATATGTCATTTAGAATTGGCTAATCCTTTGACAAAATGCACTTTACTTGTAATTTGGTAGATTTAGGATGTGTTTAATATTTCAAAGAACAAGAGTTCAAATCTAATTATTGAAGCCATGCAAATCTATCCTAAAATCAAGTAAAGAAATGTTGTTCTTTAAAACTCGACAAATGTATCTATCAAGATTTAAAATGTGAATCTCGACAGATAAGCTCGATAGCAGTATCTATTGAGATTTACGAAAATTAGTTTTTCAGAACTGTTTTTCACGTATATCCAAGCTATATGTTTAGGTTTCACAACCCTAGATATATATAGGATTATTTTAAGGGTCGTCTCAAAGGATGCAAAAAGTTTTTATTCAAGCATATTGTGACCAGAGACATATGCTCTAGTTCATCTTTCTCTTGAAAAAGCTACTGCATTTGTACACCGTAGGGTTTTGTGACCAAGGAGCTTCTTGATCTTCATCGTGTGGATGAACTGAAAAACTTTGCAACCGACATCATTCTCAAGTTGGTGTGTCAATCACGTACTGCAATCTGTGCATCGATAGGTTGGTCACGTACTTGGAGCCATGCATCAAAATGAGAGATTGTCACTACATTACAAGTCCAATTATGTATTGGGGTAAGGGTTCAACTGTAGGTTGGTATAAGGTACTAGGATTCCTTTACTTGTAACCACTTGTTTTGATAACAGTGGATTCTTGGGAGTGGTGACCTTAAATTCACTCAGTAGGGTTTTTGCCTTAGAGGTTTTCCCAATTTGTAAACAAATCATCGTGTCAAATTTATTTTCCACTGCATTTAACTTAGTTAGTGATTTGTTTATGCTACCACGTGTATTGCATGTTAATTAACTTAATTAATTCACTTGGCTAATTAATTGGTTAATTTACCATAAGGGGTCAATACATTCTTGGCCTATCATTTCGTAACACTTTCAATCCATAAATATCTTTAACTAAAAAAATTAACAAAGCTCCAAATGTTACATCATCCGAAATAAAACAAGAATAACTATAGTTTCTTATAACAAAAAGCCAATTATAATCAAAATCATTTAATAAATTCTCCAAGCCTCTATCTTCATATTCAACCAAGCCCATTCAAGCTACAAACTCTTGATTGAACCTTTTTTTAGAGATAATTACAATGTGCTGTTAACTCCGCAATTCAAACCCTTTCTTCTCTAAACCTCTCTTCTCTAAATCTTCAAGCACTTTGTATATGGGGAGGTACCAAGTCAATTAAAAGGGCATTGGCTTCTCGATTGAACCTTAATATAAAGGTTATCAATGAAAGAGTGAGCTAGCTATACAGTCTAATAAATAATTGTAAACAACGTATATACGACGGAATAGAGTCAAGTTGCACATGAGTATTTTAAATTTTCTTATCAATGTAGAAGACTCACATATAGATAGGGGTGTGCATGGGTCGGGTTGGGTTGGGTTGAAGGGATTTTTTGACCCAACCCACCATGGTAGGTCAAAAAAAATTCAACTCAACCCAACCCATCACATAAGTTCAACCCAACCCAACCCAACCCACATCGGTCGGGTTGAACCTATGGGTTTGACAAATTTTTATTATTATTATTATTATTATTATTAAATTTGTTAAATATATTATTATTAGTATATATATTATATATATATATATATATATAATATATTATATATAAGCACTTATAGTATATAATATTATTATTAGTATATATTAAATTTATAGCTGATTTAAAAAAAAAATTATTAAATATATAATATATTTTAAATATATATTAAATATGAGTAGGTCGGGTCGGGTCGGGTTTGGTAGGTTTGTAATTTTATGACCCACACCCAAACCCAACCCGCTATTAAAAAAAAAATTTCTGACCCAACCCAACCCACCAAGCCTTAAAAACCGACCCAACCCGGCGGGTCGGGTTGGGTTGGGTCGGTCAGGTTTGGCGGGTCGGTTGGTTTTCTGCACACCCTTACATATAGTTCAAAAACAAATAATGATCGAACCACTTAAATCCTATTCATAACCATTCAAGATTTTAAAAGCATTAAAAAGCTCATAGAGATTTATTATTATATAGAAGCTGTTTGGTAATTTTGTAAGAACTAAAAAGTAAAGATTTAACTGTAGAATTTTAGTTGTATAATTTTTTGCGATAAAATGATTTAATTGAAAAGAGATTTAACAACTCGAGTGTTTGGGTGGGTTTCAATGAGCTCAACTGGTAAAGTCTTTGATGGTTGAATAAGAGATCTGGGGTTCAATCGCTGCCTGTACCAAAAACTAATTGGTGTTTTGGTCTGATGAGCTATCATTAGGAGCGGACACCATAAATTGAAACTCTCTGAAAAAAAAAAAAAAAAAACAAAAAACAAATCAAAAACTCGGGTGTTTGGAAAATTACATGGTACTTAAATGTTTTAGAACTGTTAAAATTTTTTTGATAACCAATTGTTAAAGAGCTTTAAATGTGGGAAATGACAACCGAGAGTAATGGTACAACTAATTAGTTTATTATAAAGCTTTGAAGTTTGATAAATGCCCAAATCATACCAACATAAATCATAGCATTTTAATTAAAAAAACTAAGAAGTAACATTTAACCATATTCTACTTTCCTGTGTAGGCTTCCCAAGGAGACTCAGGCTTGGAACTAAGCTTCTCCTTTTTAGTTGTTTCTCACTCTTTTTCTCTCGTGTATCTCTCTTACCCCAACTTTTCAAACTCCTTTTCTCACACCTTCGACCCTTATTTATAGACTTTCCTTAGTGGAGTTGTCATTATGATAGGGTTGCTTTTCATGTTGGTGGGCCCTTCTGAGATATATTCCTGACCATAAGAGACCCACTTCTCATGATAGTCGTGACGCTTTTGAAACTTGCACCCATCACCAAATAATGCTTTGAAGGCAATTTCCCCTAAGGTACTACCGTTACCATCCCATACAGGCCCCACCTAGTGTTAGACCTTGACCAAGGATTGGCCCCTCTAATTGATATGGGCCTCGACCTTATATTGAGCCCTATACCTTAAGCATGTGGAGGTTGATAGTCTGGGCTTATACTTGATGCCTATACAACCATCATTACTATTTCTTGTGATTTTCAACTATTATATATACAAAAACTTTCACTCATGATACAGATCCTAATTGAGAAAAATTTTCTTCTTCTAGATTGTTTGGGAGCCTTAAATAGGAAAATAAATCACAAATTTGGATCAATGTGAAAACTAGTAGGGCAGTGACTGGTTTGAGCAAAAAAAAGATCATTTGGGAAAAATTCAAATGTCGATTACTAGTCAGTTTACAATTTGTTTGTGAAGACAGAGACGAGTCAAAGAGAAAGAAGTTTTTTTTTTTTTTTTTTTTTTTTGGGTGGTGTCTAGTTTATTTTTGGTGGTTAGTATAGTTAGGGGTATGCAGCTAACTCACCAACCCGCCAAAACTGACTCGTCCTAACCCAACCTGTCAGGTTATGTCAGTTTTTAGGGGTGGGTGGATTGGGTTGGGTTATGGAATTTCTTTTAATAGTGGGTTGGATTGGGTTTGGGTTATAATAACCACAACCCACCTAATTCAACTTGACCCACCTATATATTTAAATTTTAAATTATATATATTTAAAAGTGTATTATATAATTAATAATTGTTCCTCTCTATTCAGCTCTTCCTATATAAAACCTAATTACCTAGCAAACCCTAAAAATCTTATTTCTCTCTATTGCCTCCCGC
This sequence comes from Quercus suber, assembly GCF_002906115.3. Taxonomy (NCBI): domain Eukaryota; kingdom Viridiplantae; phylum Streptophyta; class Magnoliopsida; order Fagales; family Fagaceae; genus Quercus; species Quercus suber. The sequence continues at coordinate 349,194 of NW_027069738.1, forward strand.
TCCCACTCTCTTAGTCCACTCTTATTTGTTTATAATTGAGTTAGGATATTAGTTCATGTATATTTTTTTTTACCAAATCAGTTGGATCTATTTTGTTTATAACTGAGTTGTAATACTAGTTTATATATATTTTGTTTATCAATTTAGGTGGCAAGTGAGATATATTGTTTTGCTCAATTTAATAATAATATATAGAAATAAAAAGAAATTGTCCAACCCATGGGTTCAACCCGACCCAACCTGATCCATATGGGTTGGGTTGGGTTAGGTTGAACCCCTATAATGGGTTGGGTTGGATTGGTTTTTTTTTTTTTAACGATGGTGGGTTGGGTAAAAAAATCTCCTCAACTTGACTCATGCACACCCCTAAGTATAATACATAATGTTCCAGAAAGCGTTTTCTACTTTATTGGGCTTACTTTCCGTTGTCCACTACAAAATATTTTCATAGACTTTTGTTTTCCCTAGTACCTAATACCAGAAAATGTAGGTACCATTTTTTGCCAAAAAAAAATTTGAGCATTGCCAAAATAATATTAATAATTATAACATAAAGGCAAGGCTAACTAAATTTTGGAGAAAAAATCATTTGACTCTAGTTATATATGTACTATAAATCACATTGACTAATTTAGTCACAATTAAGGCTCTTTCTTCTAATTATTTATAAATTTCTTATCAACTGAGTATATGCCAAATGTGGTACTCAATATATACCCATAAAACACATACTCAACTAATTAAATATCAATTTAGGGCATCAAATGTGGGTTTCAACTCATCGAATAAAAGATTTAGAGTTCAATCCCCTCTTACACTTAAAAATCAATTGTTGTCTTGATCTAATGATAAAGAGAAATCATAAAAGTGGTGAAAACATCTCTAAAAAAGAAATTTGGGCATCACACTAACACTATGTATCTCTAGTGAAAATGAGCATGGGGATAATAAAAATGACAATATTACGCATTTTAGGTAGATTTAGTAAAATACATTTAGACATAAATTTATTAGTCATTACTATTACAAACAGGACTATCCAAGAAATCTACAGAATCGACCTACCCAGAGAAATTGATCGAACTCGAACCATCCACCACCCAATCCGACTGCTCCTACGGTGGGTCCTTTCTTTCCAAAATTGATTCCGGTCGGTCTAATCCCCAAAACCCGAGACACCTGACTTGACTGTGATATAAATAGGTTAAAGGTTGTTTTTCATAACACAAACTCTTATTTTTTTCTACTCTCACAATCTCTTTGCTCTTCGCCTATCTTTGCTCTTTGTTGATCTCTACACTTCGTCATCGATCTCTCAACTCTTCAACCACTACTTTGCTAGATCATCTCCGCCTTCTTTCAGGTTCAATCTATCCATGTCGTTAAAAACTAAAAAGAATATGGACAAACACCCAAAGTGAGCATGTCCCTTTATTTTCCTCAGAATGATTGTAACATCCAAGAGTTATGGAGTAATGGTATTGGACCGTTATTCTACCCCACTAAGTCCACTATCCCACTCAATATTAATGGAATGGTATGTATATAAACACCAAGAATGGTACCCATTGAATAGGGAACGAATTTTGCATTTCTCATAGTGTTTACAGAGTGCTGTGAGGCTCTTAGGTTGTGGGTTATATTTGCATCACTCTAGTAGTGTGCAACACCATCGAAGAAACATTTTTGGTTCGTGGGTTACACAAACTGGAATTCAAAACGTGTTTGGATAGCCAGTCTGCGTGGAGGCTGGATCTAGACAACGTAGAACAATCTCAAAGTTCCTGTGTGATCGTTAGTTTAGGTCAAGAGAGGTATGCTGAAAACCAATTATTTATATTTTGCTGCAAGTCTCTGTTTCTTACATTGGTATCAAAGCATTTATAGGTTGTTTTTGATGTCATAGGCATATATGATTAGTTCTTAATGCGTTTTATGCTTCTGAGATATGTTATGAATTTCTATGCACCTCAAATGGCCTTCAATGGCAAGTTTTGATTCTGAGCATTTTGTGCCTTGAAATTAATATATGTTGTTTATATTACATGTATTAATATCTTCCTTAAGTTTCGTAGCAAATCTCTAAGTGTGCCATGAGATATAGTTTAACAAAACTTAGAACACCGAAACTTTAAGGACAAAACTTCTCTTATATGATTTCTATTTGCTAAATATGATTTCATATTATGAATCTATATGTTATAAGCTTTAAATCGGTATATGGTATGTTAAAAATGGACTTGAAATGAAGAAGATATAAAACTTTGAAGTTCATGTCTGAAACTCCTTTTTTTCTTTTTTCTTTTTTTGGCTGAAAGAAATTGAGAGCATGAAGGTAGAAGACAACCCGTTTTAGGCGTTTAGCATATCACGTGTCTGCCACTCGCCAAAAGGGCTAGAGTGATAGCCAATGAAATACAAAAAGGAGGTCCCACAATTGTTTACATCTTAAAAACTTATTTGTTTTATTTTTTTTCTTTTTGCTCTATTAGAAATTGTGATAGCATGTTTGGCTTAATAGTTAATTAATAATATTGGTAAATTATTTTCAATGCATATATTTTGTAAATATGTTTAGAATTGAAATATGGAATAGTAGGAGTATGGTTGAGTTGTGTTATCTCCCATACATAATTTTGCACGAATAAATTAAAATTAAGCTTAGTAATAAACACTAGTGGTGCAAGAGATGATTAAGAAGCTTAGCGAATTTTCAATTTTGTGACGTGTGTTGATTATCTAAGTTTATTTTAGATCGAGCGTCAAAATTTTTGAAATGTGTGTGTAATGTCCCATTTGTGAAATTTTGTAGTGAAATGGCTTCCAAAGGTATAGTTGCTGATCTCAATAAAGGAGAGAAACTGGATGGTGAAAATTACAATATTTGGCACTGCAAAATCCAGTATGTACTGAATGAGCAAGAAGTCCTACTATCCTAGAGACTCTAACTCATTCGTTGAGTAACTTGATGAGGGAAGCACTGAGCAACACCAACATGATCTTACTGCCTATGAAAGTTGGTGCAAGAAGGATTTATGTGCGCGCTTTACAATGTTGAGCAGCATGCATAATGACTTGATTGGTGAATTTGAGCAGTATACAACTGCACAAGACATGTGGAAAGCTCTAAAGCTAAGATATGGAGGGACATCAGCCACTGGACTACGTGGCTTAACAATGAAATTTGATTCATATAAGATGTGCTTTGAACATACGATGAAGTAGCATCTTAGGGCAATGTCCTCCATGATTCGAGAGCTCAAATCAGCTGGAAACAATCTTACTAACAAACAACAAGTCCAGGCAGTGATTCGTTCACTACCAAGTTCATGGGAGACGATGTGTCAAAATTTGACACATAATGAGAACATCAAAACATTTGATGATGTGGCTCATCACTTGAACTTGAAGCTGAGCGCCTTAAAGCAGCTAAGCCGATTAGTTCTGTGCATATGGCTGAGACTAGTTCGCGTAAGGCATCTAGGCCTAAACGGAAGCAACCTGATTACACTCTTGGAGAAGAGAGACCTAATGGGCCACCGCCTAAGAAGGCTAAGTTTGTCAAGCGTAATACTAAAGGAAAGAAAGAATGACAAGTCTAAGTTGACTTGTTATAATTGCAAAAAGAAATGACATTTTGCTCGTGATTGCATTGAGCCAAAAAAAGATAACACCTAATCCTACATCTCACCATGTTTTTTTGTAACTATTCATGTCTTTGTTGCTAATTCTGCTCCTATGTGGACTGTAGACTCAGCAACAACTGAACATGTAGCGAGAGATAGAGTGGGATTTATGGAGTACCTTTGGATTCCTGTTGAGAGTAGAGACATCAAGGTGGGAAACAGAGCTAGCATGGAGGTACTTGGAATTGGTACCTACAAGCTAGAGTTGTGGGGTGATCGCACTTTGTTACTCCATGACATATTGTATGCTCCAGAGATTCGAAGGAACTTACTTTCCGTAGTTACTTTGTTAAGACTTGGTTTCCATTTTATTTTTAGAATAATTATGTTTTATTGCATTTGGGAACAGTTTATTATGGCCGTGTTTTTATTTCAAATGGTTTTTTAATTTTGGATATTGAATATTATAATAATGCTAGTTCAGTTTTTTTGACTTCATCTGATAATGCTTCTGATAATTCAATTATATGGCATGCTAGGCTTGGCCATAAAGCACAAGAGAGGATGACTAGGTTAGCTAGAGAAGGCCTTATGGGCAATCTCACTAAAGTCACTTTGTCCACATGTGAACATTGTCTAGTGGGAAAGTAAAAAAGAAAACCGTTTGGAAAAGCCACAAGGGCATCTTTTCCGTTGCAACTAATCCACTCTGACATATGTGGTCCAATGAATGTGAGGGCAAGGCATGGAGGTTTCTACTTCATTACATTTATAGATGACTATGGGTCCGTTTGGATTGAACTTATTATTGCTGAAACTTAAAATTGAAAACTGAAAACTGAAAATATTGTAGCAAAATAATTTTTAAATGTGTGAATAGTACCGTGGGACCCATTTTTAATATTTTTTTAGTGCGTGAACAGTGATAAACAGTGCGTGAACAATGATGAATAGTGCGTGAACAGTGATTTTTGTCCACTGCACAGTGAACCCATGTGCTGTTACTGTTCACGCACAAGGGAAAAAAAAAAACTGAAAACGCAAAATGTGGATGCCACTTTTAGCTGAAACCAAATGGGTACTATATACGTTACGGTCATGTCTATTTGATTTCTTATAAGTCTGAGGCTTAGATTGCTTTAGACAATACATAAGATTGGTTGAGAATCAATTAGCCAAGAGCATTAAGGCTCTCAAAACTGATTGTGGGCATAAGTATCTATCTGAGCAATTTAAAAAGCTTTGTGATGAAAAGGGAATTGCAAGGCAGTTAAAGATGCCTTATACACCGCAACAAAATGGTGTGGTGGAAAGAAGAAATCGAACACTGCCAGAGATGGTTAGGTCAATGATGGCACAAGCTAACCTACCAATTTCATATTGGGGAGATGCACTTTTGACTACAACCTATATACTTAACCTAGAGCCCTCTAAATCAATATCTTCCATATCTTATGAACTGTGGACCAGCAAGAAACTTGACTTGAATAACTTGTGATGGGGTTCAATAGGTTATGTTCACAATACTTCTCATAGATATGGGAAGTTAGGGCCTAGAGGAAAGAAGTGTATCTTTATAAGATATTCTGAGCGTTCTAAAGACTGTGTTGATAGGTGAACAACCAGATGGAAGTGTGATTGAATTGGAGTCACGTGGTGTTGATTTCATTGAAAGTGAATTCCCTAACATAGGTGAGGTTGAAAAGAACTTGACTCTTTATGAAATGATGGATCAAGAGGAGGCGCCCCAAGTAGACTAGTAGAGGACAAGGAAGAAATTCCTGAAACTCCTAGAGAAAGTGGAAGCAACTTACAACCTAGTGGGAGCACACCACTAGAAGTTGATTCATAACAACCTCAGCCACATAGAAGCAACCGTGGTAATGTTCCTCATCATCATTTTGAGATTGAGGGGGAAGCTTTCATGATTGCTTCACAGGATGATGATGAGCCAAAAACTGTGCAAGAGGCTCTCTCATCTTCTATGAGTGATGAGTGGTTGAAAGCAATGAATGATGAAATGGAGTCTATGAGGACTAATCAGGTCTGGGATCTAGTAAACCTACCGTCAGGGCTTAAAGCAATTGGGAACAAATGGGTTCTTAAAATCAAACGCAAGGCAGATAGGTCAATAGAAAGGTATAAAGCTCGATTAGTGGCAAAAGGATACACTCAAAAGGAAGGTGTTGACTACAAGGAAACCTTTTCTCCGGTTGTGAGGTTTGCCTCTGTTCAACTCATTCTAGCCATTGTTGCAAACTTGAATTTGGAATTATATCAAATGGACGTTAAGACAACTTTTCTCAATGGAGAGCTAGATGAAGAAATCTATATGGATCAACCTATTGGCTTTGTGACCAAAGGTCAAGAGCACAAAGAGTGCAAACTTAAGCGATCCATATTTGGTTTAAAGCAATCATCTAGACAATGGTATCTAAGATTTCATCAAGCTGTTCTATCGAATGGGTTTATGATGATCAAAGAATATCACCGTGTCTACGTAAAATGATCCAAGAAAAGTTTCATTATTTTGTCATTGTATGTCGATGACATATTATTGGCCGGTAATGACATGGAGATGATTATCACCACAAAAGGGTGGTTGTCCTCTAACTTTGAGATGAAGGACATGGGTGAGACAGATTATATTATAGGGGTTAAAATCCTTAGGGATTGCTCAAAGAAACTTTTAGATTTATCACAACAAACCTACATTAAGAAAGTTCTTGAGCATTTCCAAATGCATAATTGCAAACCCATAGATACTCTAGTTGCAAAAAATGAGAGCTTAAGCCTTAATATGTGTCCTAAGACTCAAGATAAAAAAGAAAAGATGGCTCGTGTTCCTTATGCTAATGTAGTTGGAAGCTTGATGTATGCAATGATGTGTACTCGGCCTGATATATGTTATGATGTTGGATTAATCAGCAGATTTTAGTCTAATCCAGGACTTGCTCATTGGAAAGCTGTCAAGAGGATATTAAGGTATCTTAAAGGAACAACGGACTACATCCTTTGTTATCAGGGTTCAAATTTGTGTATGATTAGCTATAGTGATGCTAATTGGGGTAGTAACGTAGATGAATGCAAATCTACATCTGGATATACTTTCTTGCTAAATAATGGCTCCATCACTTGAAGAAGCAAGAAACAACCTTGTATAGCATTATCAACTATGGAAGTTGAGTATGTAGCATGTTCAGCAGCTGTTTAGGAAGCAGTTTGGTTGAGGAGGTTCTTTCAGAATCTTGAGGTTGTCAAGGATGCCTTAGATCCTATTACAGTACATTGTGATAGCATGGCAGCACTTACCTATGCTAAAGACTCTAAGTATCATGGTAAGACTAAACACATTGATATACAATATCACTACATTCAAGACATGGTTGCTCACAATGAAGTGGTTCTAAAACACATTTCTACAAGCCTAATGATTGCTGATCCTCTTACAAAGCCTATAGGAAGGGATGTCTTTCAAGCTCATATTAGGAGTTTAAGGCTACGTAGAATATGATGATATGTTGTTTTTAGTTACCATTTATTGTACTCTTTTGGGATATTTTGTTTTAAATGCATATGATGTTATTCAGTTAATAATATGTATGTTTATACACACATATACCATATGATGAGTTCTATGGTATGAAAGGTATGTCAGTAGGCTTAGGTCGGCTCACTCACACGAGCGATCACCTCTAGCACTTGAGTAGTGAGCAGAGATGAGGCATTGTGTCATTTAATGTTTATGTAGCATATATAGATGGTTGACACAAACATATGTCACCTTAGTTAGAACTAAGATGAGGTCTATAATATATTTATCTTAATTAGATCATACATGGATAGCCCATGATCCATGTAGCCTGTGGTTAGCCAAATGTGAGACCTTATTTGATGCCTAAGTTGGCAAGTGAATAAAGGACTCGAGTTAGGCGCTTGAGTAGCGATTAGACTAAGATTTATACGGTGTATTGAGTTAAGACATACGCTCTTACTTAAGAGAACTCCACTATAGCATGTATTTCATACTACATGTGCTTGCTCGACCAAAAGCAAAGGTGAAAGAATAAATCCCTACTTCTTCACCGTGTGAGTCTCATGGATCTTTCATTAAGATCCTACTTATGCCTTTATTACTTTTGACTATGTCATGAAGCTGAGGTTTTGATGTCTGCTACTTTGGCATGTTACCTATGGCCATGTTACCTATGGCCACGTTGGATTTGGTCTAAAGGGACATTGCTAAGAAAGCGATTGGACCAAAGTTAAAGGACGTGAGTGCAAAGGGAAGACTATTTTTGTAACACCTCCTTATATTTGTACTCACTGTTGACAGGTTATAACGCTTATGGTAGCGAAATAATCATGAGTACATCTAGATAGTTATGATGGATTAAGCATAAGTCTGAGTGTTAAACTCAAGAAGGGGTTAGAGATGCTTGATTCGATGTGTTAATATATGTTTAGGGCATAGCGAGACACTTAGGATGTTGCTATGCTAGTCTTGGTATAAGATTTAGTATAGTGCCACCAAATATGTTTTTCAAGTGTCCTCAGCAGTTGCATAATCTATTTGCCAGTATGAACAAACTGAAAAACACGTTGAGAGATGGATAATAAGGCCATGCCCACAGTGAATGAGTGGGAGATGTTAGAAACTGAAAAGAATATGGACAGACACCCAAAGTGAGTATGTCCCTCTATTTGCCTCAGAATGATTGTAACATCCAGGAGTTATGGAGTAAAGGTATTGGACCATTACTCTACCCCACTAAGTTCACTATCCCACTCAATATTAATGGAGTGGTGTCTATATAAACACCAAGAATGGTACCCATTGAATAGGGAACGAATTCTGCATTTCTCTTAGTGTTTACTGAGTGTTATGAGGCTTCTAGATTGTGGGTTATGTTTGCATCACTCTAGTAGTGTGCAACACCGTTGGAGAAACATTTTTGGTTCGTGGGTTACACAAACTGGAATTCAAAATGTGTTTAAATAACTGGTCTGCGTGGAGGCTGGCTCTAGATAACGTAGAACAATCTCAAAGCTCTTGTGTGATCATCGGTTTAGGCCGAGAGAGGTATGCCGAAAAACCAATTATTTATATTCTGCTGCAAGTCTCTGTTTCTTACACGTCATCTCTCAAGTTTGTTTATATGTGGAATTGTTGTCTATTGTTGTTTTTGTTCTTTGGATTTGTGGATCTGTTCTTTGGGTTTGTAGATTTGCTATTTGGGTTTGTAGATTTGTAGATTTTGTTCATCAGGAATCAAACTTTAGTGTTTGATCTTTGTATTTTGGTTGAAATCATATCTGACCGCCATCCACTCGAGCTCAATTCAACTCGACCCATAGCTATATGCATTCAGTGGCGGATCTGGAACTTCTCCACCCAATCTGATCGGGTCGGTTGTGGGTTGGACACAAACCCAATCCAAACCGACCCGTAGACAATCCTAATTACAATCATGATTTGTGGAAAAACATGTATAAACCATAAAATTTCCCTTGTGCAATGTTAGTTACAAAAAGAGTACTAGTAAGCAGCTTTACTTGAAGTTTACGGAAGGCATTCAGCTCTATCCAAATTGTTGAAACATCGTGAAACAATACAACAATCTAGTTCTAACTTAGTATTTTAGCAGATAGTCGGTGCAGGCTGGAGTGGTACATGACATCCTATGATATTCACAAGGGCCACCGGGGACTATTACAAACAGCTCTGAGTCACTCAAACCATTTCAGCTTGTATTATAGTATCTTTGAGCAAACAAATTCCATTGTGCTACCAATTCAAGTAGCAAAAACGTGGGATAGAAAATCCTGGAAGCAGAGAACCTTCAAGTTGGCAACAGCCACACCCGGTGGAATGGATCAATTGAAAGAATTTAAAGCAAGGGAATAAAGTTAAATATGTTTAAGAAGGTTTAGTGTTTATATAGGCTCAATCCCACTTTCTGTTGAGTTGTTCCCTGAAGTGTGAGTGTAGGACTCAGGCTAAGAATTGTAAGTTCTAGATGGTCTAGATTGGCTGATTTCTGCACTGCTGGAATTGAGAAACGGTGGATGCGTTGGCTGAGGAATTTCTTGATTATCAAATAACATTTTCACTACCGTTGACATTGATGGCCGCAGCTCTGCAGAGGCTTGTACACATAGTAGCCCAATTTGAAGTAATCGAGATGCCTCCTCTTCTTGGAACTGACCCTCTAAGGCTGGATCAACAGCTTCACATACCCTACCTATTCCATAAAGGTTCCAGACCTTTAAAAAGATAAAAAGTAAGAAGGTTTTGTTAGGTGAGGACTATTTGTCATTGAAGCCTAAATTAGCAGAAATGCCAAAGGGAAAAAGATTACCATTTGTATGATGGAATGTGAATATTGAAAGAAGGTATTGTTCCTTTTTCCAGATACAACTTCAATTACAACAGCACCAAAACTATAAACGTCTGCTTTCTCTGTCAATATGCCGCGAATAACATACTCTGGGGCTATGTAACCTCTACAGATGCAAATATGATTAATGTCAAATAAGAGATGTATTTGTAAGCAGAGATATTACATTGTATACTGCAAAGCTATAAGGATGGAATGTCAATCTGTGAACAGAACAAAAGGAACAGGAATTGATACTCTACTAATATTGTATTTTTCACTGTGGTAATACTTTCCAATAAACAAAAAGGATTTGAAAATAATACTAAAAATTTGATCCTGGAAAAACTAATGCTTTCTTAGTATGTAACTAACATATAATTATATAACACAATGAACAATTGCCTGTTTATAATGAGAATATCAACTTTGGTTCTACCTTCCCCTGAATTAATACATTATATGAAACACTTCGTAACAATGGCACCAAGTGGGTAGCTAACTAACACAGATTGGAGGTGTTCATCTAAACATCCTTTAAAATGCACAGAGACAAGCATGGCATTGCCTGAATTGCATATATAATGTAATGATGAAATATCTGTTCATGTTACAAAAAGAAATAACTAGGATAAACCTTGAAGGACCAAGACACAAGAATTTTTCCCACATGAAGAGGACTTTAAACACAGGAATGATAAAGGCTATTCCGGACCAAGAAAGAAAACCAAAGATGGTCTTGCACTTACAGTGTGCCAGCAATGCCAGTGCTGATGTGTGTCTTATTTTCTGGAAATAATCTAGCAAGTCCAAAATCTGCAATCTTTGCCGTGAAGTCTTCTTCAAGCAGTATATTGCTTAATTTAATGTCTCTATGAATGATTCTCGTTTCTAATTCTTCGTGGAGATAGGCCAAGCCCTCAGCCGTACCTAATATGATCTTATACCTCACCTCCCATTTTAGCAGCTGAAACATCCTTTTAGCTGAACCAAATGAAGAGACGTGTAAGTATATAAATTAAATGAGGAAGGGTTATCTTCTAACATAAATAGTAATTCAAGATTAAATTACAACCAGAAAAGTAATCATGGAGGCTTCGATTTGGCACATATTCATAAACAAGAAGGCTTTCAGGGCCTGCAATACTGCATCCCAACAACTTTACAAGATTTTTGTGATGGATGTCGCTGATCAAATTGACTTCATTGAAGAAATGATCCACCCACTGCCTAGTATTGAAGAAAAGCCTCTTAATGGCAACAACCTTCCCATCTGGCAAAACTCCCTACTTTGATACAAAGAAATGTACCTAGTTAATTTCATTTGCCAAAATGAAAAATCTCAAAAAAGTAGACCTAATATTACCTTGTAAACAGAACCAGATCCTCCTTGTCCCAGCTTATTGGAATTGTGAAAGTAATTTGTGGCCTTTTCAAGAACTTCATACGAATAA
>NW_027069738.1:362533-385558 GCF_002906115.3 Quercus suber
AAATAATAATAAAAAATACCGAAATTCACGGTACTTAAAATAAATCAGCGTGTAACCTGTGGTAAAACAATTAAAATTATTAGATTTAAATTATACTTGTTTTATAAAATTTTATTGAATTTATATTTTTCGGTTTTTATACTTAATAATTTCTTTATTAGAAAAAATTTAAAAAAATTAGATTGACATATAATGTAAAATTGGACTCTAATTTTTTTTTTAAAAAAAATTCAATTAAAATCTAATTTTACACTTAATAATTTACTTCACACAAAACTTAAAAATTAGATAAAATTCGTCATGCAAAGAAAACATAAATAAATAAATAAATAAAGCTAAACACGCTATAATTCAGATATATATCTAATTTTATGCACATATCCGCGTCATAGCGAATCCGACACAATAAGAGACGTATCAATCTCTCTTAACATCAAAAGAGTTGGGGTATTTTATTTTATTTTATTTTTTTCAACGGTCAAATGGGAATGCGGAAGATAGGTTCCCATTTTAAAGAAACAAGTGGGCCACGATTAGTCCTGACGTAGTTTCTACGGGGAGCGATACAGAAACAGTATGGTCACGATGAAGGGACAAAGGTGGAGGGCCACCTTTAAAACGCGTGAGCAATTTTTAATTTTAATATTGGTAATGCTTTTGGCAATATGAATGAGAGACAAAGGAGACCGATATCGTTTCCAATTTAGCTTTCTCTTTATTGAATGTTACCAATTTTTTTAGCTTTGAAAAAGATTGCTGTGTTTTTTTTAATAAATATTTTACTATTTTAGTATCCATCGAGGTGAGTGTACCATGCAATTTAAAATACTAAAAATGATGTCAAAATAGCATTTTCTAGTATAAACCTAACCCAACAACCATCCTTCCCCCCCAGGCCACAGCTAAACTAAACTCTGAAGGTTAGTGTTTAGACAGTAGAGAATCCCTGAAAGCGAAACCTTAAAACGCGTACTTGGTGGAGGCATCATCTGTGACTTAAATAAGTACAAAGTCCAAGCTCAAGGCCTGGCATGGTAGCCCACTTGTTCACCTGGGGTTGGGCTGATTTTCTGCCCATGGGTCAATTAAAAATGTAAAATAGGGTCTGTTCATCGTCGACCCTTAACTTTATTAGAAATATTAGTAGACGCCTAAGGGCATTGATTTATGACATTGAAATAAAGTGGCAGCAAATAATGCCATTATTTTGAATGAATAAAGTTTCTTCTTTTACTTCAAGATACTAACCGGCTCTGCAATGCTTGGCTTCCACCACCAATGGCCCAAGAGAGAAGGACTCATTCTCTCGCGTCGTGTGCTTCGTCAATAACTCATTCGAACCTGCTGACCTAGATTTTGTCTACTCCACTCTCAAATGGATCTCTATCATCATCCTGTGAGATTTCTTCAATTCTTTTTACTTAAGTGTGTTTAGATACCGCTTATTTTGCTAAAACTGAAAAATTATTATTGAAAGTAATGTATATAAAAATAAAAGTTAGTTGAAATAGTAAAGTAGACATATAAATAGTGCCAAAAATTTTAGTAGAGCTTATGAATAATAGCAAAAATGGGAGCCTTTCTTCAAGCCTTTGCCAGAGCCTCTTTCAAGGAGAAGCTTGTGGGTGAAATGCCAGGGGCTTTTGTGGAAGCTTTTGATTTTGAGAACCTTATGGAGGAAGACGATGTTTCTGATGCTGAAGATGGGGAGGACAACGGGCAGCTGAGGGAAGGTTGGGTCTCTGTCAAGCTGACAAAGGAAACCAAGCGGCGCATCAGAGGGCCCTCGTCTAAATCTATTATAGTCAAGCTTGTTGGTAGAACAAATAGCCTTCTTTACATGCGGACTAAGTTGAACCAAATGTGGAGGCCGACGAGTAGAATGGATTGTGTTGATCTTAGTTTTGGGTTTTTTCTGGTTAGATTCTTTTCCAATGAGGATCTTGACAATGTTTTAATGAAGGGCCCATGGTTCATTGGTGGTCAGTTTTTATCTATAAGGCCATGGGAGCCTTTCTTCAAGCCTTCAACGGCGAATGTCTCACTGATTGCAGTGTGGATACGCCTCTGTGAACTTCCCATCGAGCTTTACGAAGCAGAGGTACTTAAGGAGTTAGGAGAATCCATCGGAAAGGTTCTGAGGATTGACTCTCATACGGCAATGGAGGCTCGTGGCAAATACGCTAGACTGTGCGTTCAAATTGATATAAACAAACCTCTGGTAAACACCATCCTGATTGGGCATTTTGAGCAAGTTGTGAGTTATGAGGGCATTCAAAGCCTCTGCTTTTCCTGTGGAAGGCTTGGGCACAGAAGGGAAACTTGCCTGTACACCATTCGCAAGGGGAAGGAGCAGGTGGCGTCGGATGAGGATGGGCTGCCTAGGCATGATGCATCAGCTCACGAAGCTCATGCTGGTCATAGTGCTCAGTCCAGTCACGCCATGGCAGATGTGTGTGAGACAAAGGAGGAAAACGGTCAGTACGGACCGTGGATGGTAGTGAGCAAAAGGACAAACAATCGTCGAGGGACAAAAACGCTGGCCAGTACGGAGAGTACTAGCAAATCAGCCAAGAACGTTGCGCCCCAACAACCTCCAAAATTTTCAGAATTGAGGAACACGGTGCCTAGTGGTCCAGCCTTTTCACAGGGCATGACACGTAAGGAGAGCTTGCATGGCGCTGGAAACCAGTCCAAGAGGACCGAATCTGTGTGGACTCCTAGAGATAGTTCCAAAGTGGGTCCTGTGGATGGTTTTGGGCCGACAAAGGGGGTCAAAGCTAGTGTTGGGCCTCTTAATATTTCATCTCCTCAAGCCCAAACCCAAAGGAAATATCCGGCCTCTGTTAAAGGTAAAAAAGGCATTGCCAGGGGTTTGAGTCAATCCTTTCCATCTAACTCTGACCGAGCTTCAGTGAGGGAGCTATCTTCTGCAAAATCTCCTTCTCTGCCTCCCTTCCATGTCTCATCTCTAAACCGTGCCTCTGCTGATCTATCCTTTACTTTCTTGGCTTCTTCTAGTGAGCCAAAACGTTCAGATGTGGCTGATGAGGACCTAAGCGACTTGACCGAGCAACAATGCTTAGGGGATGGGCGAGGTTCAATTTCAAGTACTGATGCTAAGACAGCCAATGACAGTGGGATTTTAGGTGAGTCTACCAACCTAATTTCCAGTTCTAATGGTCAAGGTCAGTTTTTGTGTGGTGGTAATAGGGTTATCGTTGTTGAGGAAATTACTAGTCCTTGCTCTAAAGATGGGTCAGTTTATGAAGAATTGGGGTTTGACGGTATGGTATCGGAAGGAGGGGACGGAGTCCCTCCATCTGATTGAATGGTTTCCTCCAATCTCTCTTGTTTTAATAATGAATTTTTTGATTTGGAATAGCAGAGGAGCCTTAAAACCCTCTTTTCAGACTTACATTCATGAGTTAGCTCGGCGGCATGATCCGGCTATTTTTGTAATTATGGAGACTAAGTTGGGTGGGAGTAAAGCCAAGGAAGTTTCAGACAGGCTTCCTTTTGATGGTGCTATACATACAGAGACGATTGGCTTCTCTGGTGGATTGTGGTTGTTGTGGAATGAAGATAAGGTGGAGATCAAAGAGCTAGCTAAAACAGAGCAGGAAATTCATGTGGAAGTTAAGGTGTGTGCCTCTAATCTCTCATGGATTTTTTCTGCTATTTATGCCAGTCCTAGGAGTGAAGAGAGGTGCATTCTCTGGAATAATCTTGCTAAGGTTTCTGAGTTGCATAATAAGCCTTGGATAATGGCGGGGGATTTTAACGAACCTCTGGTCCAGGAGGATAAATTTGGTGGAAGGGGAGTTAGTGTAAATCGGTCTCTAGCTTTCAAAGATTGTTTAGATATGTGCAGTATGGTTGATATGGGGTTCTCTGGGCCAAGGTATACTTGGACTAATAAGCGTGATGTTAACAACCTCATTTTGGAGAGGATTGATAGATTTTTCATGAATCCGGAGTGGTGTGTTCTTTACCCTGAGGCGAAAGTCACCCATCTGCCTCGTTGCCACTCTGACCATTGCCCGGTCCTCTTGGAAACTGTCCCTTTTAGAACAGTTCACCTAAACCGACCTTTTAGGTTTCAGGAATTCTGGCTTTCGGATATGTCCTTCCCTAATATTGTGTCTAGTGCTTGGAGTTGCAACAGGAAGTTAGCTGAGTCTATTGAGGTTTTCTCAAAGGAAGCAACCTTCTGGAATAGGAATCACTTTGGGAATATTCATCAGAAGAAGAGGAGAATTATGGCAAGAATTTATGGTCTTCAGAAAGCTATCTCTATTTGGCCGAGCTCTTCCCTCCTTGAGCTTGAGGAGCAGTTGAATAAAGAGATGGAGGTGATCCTAGACCAGGAAAGAGATCTCTGGTTACTGAAATCTAGAATTAATTGGATGATCCAAGGGGACCGCAATACCTCTTTCTATCATGTGTCTGCATTAGCCAGAAGGAAGAGGAACCATATTGCCTCGGTTAAAGATGAGAGAGGAGAATGGTTGACTGTTGAGAGGGAAGTAATGGAGCATTTTAGGAATGGCTTTATCTCCCTGTACACCACTTCTCTCCATGAGACCTCTCTGATGACTAGGCATAATAGGTTTGGTCAGGTGCAGCTTTCGGAGGAAGTTAAGGACTCTATTAGTGGCATGGTTACTTTGGAGGAAATCAGAGACGCGCTATGGTCTATGAAGCCGCATAAGGCGCCAGGGCCGGATGGCCTTCACGCCGGGTTCTTTCAACGTTTCTGGCATGTGGTTGGGGATTCTGTTTTGGAGGAAGTGCAGAGAGTCTTTAGAGAAAGAAAAGTTCCCGAGTATCTAAATAGAACTCATATTGTTCTTATTCCAAAAATTCAAGGCCCTGAATCCATTGGTAACTACAGACCTATCAGTCTGTGCAACACCACTTATAAGATCATCTCCAAAGTTATTGTTGCTCGGATTAGACGCGCATTTGGACTTTCTTGTCTCGCCTTACCAAACTGCATTCGTTCCGGGAAGAAGAGGAGCTGATAATATTGTCATTGCTCAAGAGTTGATCCATACTATAGGTAGAGCCAAAGGTCGTAAGGGGTATATGGCTATTAAGATTGACCTGGAGAAAGCCTATGACAAGATTGAGTGGAGTTTTATTAGGGAGATGCTGATCTTCTTCAACTTTCCTGCCACTCTTATCGATCTTATTATGAGCTGTGTTTCCTCCGTTTCGACATCTCTTCTTTTCAATGGTGGCTGCCTTGATTCCTTTTGTCCATCTAGAGGTATAAGACAAGGTGATCCCCTCTCTCCTTATCTTTTTATTCTTTGCATGGAATTCTTGGGTCATTTGATTGAAGAGAAGTGTGAAGCAAATCTGTGGTCTCCGGTGAGAGCCTCTAGGAGTGGTCCTTCTTTCTCGCACTTATTCTTTGCAGATGATCTGGTGCTCTTTGCAAATGCGGATCAAGTTAACTGTAACACTATTAAGTCGGTTCTGAATGACTTTTGCCTAAGGTCTGGGCAGAGGGTGAGTGTAGCGAAGTCTCGTGTTTTCTTCTCTCCCAATGTGGGGCCGGATCAAAGAATTCTCCTCTCTGATATTCTCGGGTTTAATTCAACTCCTAATCTTGGAAAGTATCTGGGGTACCCGTTAAAGCATGCAGGAGACCGCAAGCACGACTTTGATTTTGTGCTAGATAGAGTTAAGAAGAAATTGGCAGGGTGGAAAGCAAACTTACTCTCTATGGCTGGCCGGGTGGTTCTCATCCAGGCTTCCTCCTCAACCATTCCGAGCTATGTGATGCAGTATGCTTCTCTTCCAAACAAAATTCTTAATGGCATTGACAGGGTCAATAGAAACTTTCTCTAGGGGACGACGGATCATGCTAAGAAGATGCATTGGGTTAATTGGGGTGAGGTGACAAAACCTAAGGAGGCAGGTGGTTTGGGGTTACAAACTGCTAAAGGAAGAAATACGGCGCTTTTGGCCAAGCTAAATTGGAGGGTCCACCAGAGGGGAATGCCCCTTGGGTAAAGGTGTTGAAGTTCAAGTACTGCAATAGGCTTCGCCTCAGCTCAAGAAATGAAGCGAGACTTCCTTGTTCCCCGATATGGAAGGGGTTAAAGAAGGGGGAAGGAGTCTTCAAAAAAGGGGTTAAATGGATTCCTGGCCATGAAAGCAGTCTTAATTTCTGGTTTGATAATTGGTCAAATCTTGGTCCTATTAGGTCCCATATCCAAGGCCCTCTTCCGCAAGACTCGGATAACATGCAAATAAAAAATGTTCTTTCTCCCACTGGTTGGAATTGGTCCAATATCCCTTTTGAGATCCCCCCTGAAGTAAAAGCTGAGATTCAAGCCGTCCCGGTTCCCCGTGTGTCAAGGTGCAGTGATAAGCTTGCTTGGAAGTTCTCTTCAAAAGGGGATTTTGACATGAGAAGTGCCTATCTCCTTGCCATTGATGATACAGGTATTGGTTCCTTCTCTGGCTCTTGGATTTGGAAACTTTCATCCTTGCCCAGAATTCAATTGTTTATTTGGAAGTGTATGCAGCAGAGTATTGGAGTCAAGGATTGTTTAGCCAAGAGAGGAATTCCACTAGATACTACCTGTCCATTATGTCATTCAGAAGCTGAAACTATTCTGCATGCTCTCAGAGACTGTAATTTGGTTAGACCCTTATGGCAACAACTGGGTATACACTGTTTGTATTCTACATTTTTCTCTCAAGACATCAGGGATTGGTTAATCACCAATGGCGGTCTTAAGACAACTCAAAATGCTGCAGGTATTCCTTGGAATGTTTTATTTTCTTTCGGTCTTTGGCTAATCTGGAAGCAAAGGAATCAAGGTGTATTCAACAGCAAGAGTGTCAACGTGAACTTAGCTAAGGTTATTGCAGCTCAACCTCTGAGTTCTTCCTTTGTGCCTCTCGGCCTAGTCAAAACAAGAGAATGGTGCTCAGGCAAGTGAAGTGGGAGAAGCGGGGTGGGATGGTTGAAGCTAAACATGGATGGATCTTGTAATGCAGCTTTGGGTAAGGCAGCTGGGGGAGGATTGGTCAGAGACAACTTGGGAAACTGGGTGGTTGGCTTTGCTAGGAAGCTAGGCAACGTGAATAGCTTCACGGCAGAAATTTGGGCGCTTCGGGATGGTCTGATGGTTTGTCGACAAATGAATCTCCCTGCCATTATCATTGAAATTGACGCAAAGGCTCTTGCTGATGCACTGAGGAATCCCAAGTATAGCAACTCAGTTATCTCTCCTTTATTTGATGATTGTAAGTACCTGATCTCCCAACTTCCTCATGTTCGTATCAATCATATCTTTAGAGAGGCTAATAAATGTGCGGATCGATTAGCGAACTCCGGTTATACTCAAGATGTAGAGTTTCTTATGCATTCTGTTCCACCTGTGGACTTGGTTTCCTTTGTTGAAGCTGATTTCCACGGTGTTCCTTGTAACAGGCTTGGACCTGAGTTGGTTCCCTCCTTTTAGTTGAATGTCATTTCCTGTTTACCAAAAAAAGAATAAAGCATATGTTGTGTCCTTGTTCCATTATTAGTTTTAAGATTTATTAAAAAAAAAAAAAATCAGTTTTCAGCAAATGATATTAATGTTACTTCTTGGTATTAACTTTAGATAAATCAAAATGTCATTATCGATTCCCAATAAATTTTTTTTTTGGAGAAAACAGACATCAATTGCATTAAGTCAAGGCGACCAACTTGGCCTGAACAACTCAAAAAATATGTTTGGTGGTACATTTTCCATTCAGACAGTTAAATTAGGCAAGGTAATTGCCTTTCTAGCAAGAGAGTGAGCTAATGTGTCCCCTTGACTGTAAACATGAGAGAAATTAATACAAGAAAAATAAGGAGCTAGAAGTTTAACATCCTGAATAATATGACCATGTAATGCCAGAGAAATTCATGAGATGTGTCATTTAATAGGTTTTATATTGTCTTATGAGTATTGTTTAAAAAATTGTTAAACGACTCCATTTACTAAAACAAGCTGAAAAAGTCTAAAAATTGACTTTCTCAAAAAAAAAAAAAGAAAGTCTAAAAATTGAATTTTTAGGGCTTGCCAAAAAGCACACCACAATTGGTACTCACCCTAAACAAATTATATTTAAGTTATGCATTCTTTTTTCTAATATAAATTATCTTAATTGTCTTTCTTAATTTTTTTTAATCTTAAATTCGAACCTAGATATCTTTATCAATAGTACCAAGAAATACAATTGATCTATAGGTAATGACTCAAATAAACAACAATAACAATTCAAAAAGAAAAAAAAGAAAAAGAAAAGGAAATCTTCAATAACAAATTTTCTTAATTAGTTGTAAACAAAATAGCTTCTCAAAAAAAAAAAAAATTGTAAACAAAAAAATTTGACTATAAAAAATCAAACTAAAAAAAGTAGAAGAGAGATTCAATAAATCATCACATTTTAAAATCAAACCCTATCTATTATTAAAAAAAAAAAAAAAAAAAAAAAACCCTTTCCCCCTTATTTTCCTCGAATATATGGATAAGTCACTTGGGTTTGGTCTGTTGGGATCAGTTTAACACCTCATCATCACTTTCTCCAGTTCCACTTCAAAACTTTGCAAAGGTACAACCAACATCAGCGCGCTTCAAACTCAAGGTTTCAATCAAGACACGCAATTTCCCAAATTTTATTTTTACTATATATAATAATAACTATATATTGCAACTCCGATTGAGGGTATTATCGTAATTCCACACCTCATCCCGTACAGTCGACGCGTTGTACTACCGTATTTCTTTCTCCCCCACCTCCTTCAACCTCAATACCCCGCCACACACACACACACACAGACACAGAGATCAGCAATTTTTCTAGGGTTTCGTCAATTTCAAATTTCAATTTTCCCCCAAAAATCTTCTCTGAGATTTAGGGTTTCTGATACATTTGAATCGGATTGGGATTGATCGTTGATCGGAGTTTCGTAGCTATGGATGTAGATAGCGGAAGCAAGAGAGTGTTTCAGAGACTAGGTGGCCCTGTGGAAAATTCCAAGAACTACCACCACGGCAACAACAACAACAGCAGCCAAATCCAGAAAGTGTGTTATCATTGGCGAGCCGGGAATTGCAACCGCCATCCATGTCCGTATCTTCACGGAGAACTACCTCCGCCACCCAACGGCTCCTCCAAGCGCGGCGGCGGCGGTGGAGGTGGATTCTCCGATGACTACTCTTCTTCCTCCTCTTCCTTCTCCGGCCCACGCTCCTCCAGGCCCAATTACTCCAACTCTTGGGGCCGAGCCCACGGCGGCGGCGGTGGTGGTAATAGAACTCTTACGCGTAACAATAAGCCCACCGAGAAGGTTTCCAAGGTTTGTAATTTTTGGATCCAAGGGAACTGTGGTTATGGCGAAAAGTGCCGATACTTGCATTCTTGGAGCACCGGTGATAATTTTTCGATGGTGGCGCAGCTCGAGGGTCATCTAAAGGTTGTGCTTTTTAAGGTTTATGTGATTTTGATTGTTTTTTGGGGGTTTTTGTTTTTGGGGTTTGATTTTGGATTTTGATGAACAGGTTGTGAATGGGATCGCATTGCCGTCGGATTCCAATTCGCTTTATACGGGGAGTAAAGACGAGACAGTCAGGGTTTGGGATTGTACAACTGGGCAGGTTGTTATTTGCTTTTTTCTTTTTTTAATTTATTTGGGGTTTGATATTATATATATATATATATATATTTTAATTAAGTTTGTGTTTGATTGCTGGGAATTTATAGGAAGAGAAGGGAAATCTAGGTTGTTATTTGCTTTTTTCTTTTTTTAATTTATTTGGGGTTTGATATTATATATATATATATATATATATTTTAATTAAGTTTGTGTTTGATTGCTGGGAATTTATAGGAAGAGAAGGGAAATCTATAATTTGATCGTTAATTTTTACTTTTTAGTTTTTTGGTTTGTACTAAGTAGTGATATGAAGTTGCACTCATTGAAAACTAGGAAAAACGGGGCCACCTTCTTATGATAAAAAGATAAATTTTTTGTGAGAATTCGAAATTGAGTAATAGTGGTAAACTTAGGTCTGTTCTTTTTGCACTGATGATTTTCATTGTCATCTGGTGCAATTGATGTAGTGTATAGTAAAATTTGAAAAATAGACTGTTTATTTTACTCCTGATTGGGATTAGGTTAACTCTCTCTCTCTCTCTCTCTCTCTCATAGTTCATTTGTTATGGTTTTACTATATTTCTTTGCAGTGTAAGGCAGTGATTCAACTTGGTGGTGAAGTAGGTTGTATGATCAATGAAGGCCATTGGGTCTTTGTTGGAATCCCAAATGCTGTCAAGGTAGGCAACCTCAAGCTTTTGTTTTTAAAATTTATAGTGCAATGTAACGGTTCCTTTCTTTCCTTCTTTTATTTTATTATTATTTTTTTTTTGGGGGCGGGGGAGAGGAGAGGGGGTTATATTAAGGTGTTACTGTTGTGAGCTTATTAGTGTGAGTATAACAATACTCTCTCTCTCTCTCTCTCTCGGCCAAGCAGTGAGTAGAATAATATCGTGCTTAATGGGGTTTTGATAATGATATTGCAGGCATGGAACACACTAACTAACTCTGAACTGAATCTTAATGGACCTGTAGGACAAGTTTATGCCATGGTTGTGGGTAATGATTTTCTCTTTGCTGGTATACAGGTAATATTTTGGACTATGAGTACGATTTTGTTTAGTATGATTTTTTTTCTCAATGTTCAGTAAGAGTTGTTTTTTTGCAACTTTTAGTGGTGGATTGATTGATGTGTAGGCCTGCATCATTGTGTGAACCATCAGATTGTTTTAACTATGTTATTGAGGGAGGAATTTTGATATTGAAGGATTTTAAAGGTGGTCACTGTGCCTATCAGGCTATCAGGGGTATATACTTTAAATAAAAATGTGGTAGATGTGGACCCTTGGTTTTGTTGAAATTCAGATTTGATAGTTTGATTTGAATCAATCGTAATGAAAATCCATTGCATCTTTAGGGAGACATTCTGTCCCCGTTTGTGTTTGATTGTGTATGCGCCTTTTTTCTTTGTTATGCGTGTGGAATTGACATATTTTACTGGTATTTATTGGAGATTTTATTTGGTGCAGGATGGGTCTATATTGGCATGGAAATTTAATGTAGTTACCAACACTTTTGAACCGGCTGCATCACTTACAGGTCATACCCTCGGAGTTGTTTCATTAGTAGTTGGAGCTAATAGACTCTATTCTGGTTCTATGGACTGTTCTATAAGAGTAAGTTGGTTTCAATATCGTTTTATTCTATGTATCTAATCTTTTTAGTGGTGTACTTTTAGAGTTTTATTTTAAAGAATACACAGTAGTTGCATTTGGAATGCATTTTTCCTGCTTTTTGAATTTTCTTTTCTTAAAAAATCATATGTGCCTTCTTGCAGGTCTGGAACCTTGAAACTTTGCAATGTGTACAGACACTAAAGGAGCATAGTTCAGTTGTGATGTCTGTTCTTTGTTGGGACCAGTTTCTTTTATCATGCTCATTAGACAAAACAATAAAGGTTGATGTCTCTAATGTTTATTTTATTTAATGTATATGTATGTATATATCTCTAGATTTTTAATATGCACTAGAGCTACCAAGTTTTTATGTTGTTCCATTTTTGTTTTGTGCAGGTGTGGGTTGCTACAGAAAGTGGGAATCTGGAAGTAACATACACTCACAATGAAGACCATGTATGTGGTTTGTGATATTTTATTTTTCCTTTTCATGCATATTAAAATTTTATTTTTAAATAAGTTGGCTATATCAGAAATGAAGTTGGTGGGCTTGTCAATCCATTTAGTTGAATTCAGATGTTGATATTGATAAAAGGAGCATTTGATTTTCTTTCCTTCTTAGTATGTTGTTGAAATTATCAAACTATCTTGGTTATATCAGAAATGAATTTGGTGGAGGGTGATGAGGTCATGAGTTCAAATTATCTCGAGAGATTATGTTCTATTGGTAAGCTACATTCTTGAACTCATGACCTCACCCTGCACCTAGAACTTATAAGGGGAGGAGGTGCCTTGCTATTGGAAGATCAATTTTCATTTGAAGGGAGATTACGTGCACATTATATTTTGAAAGACTCTGTGCTGTATCTGAAATTTTTAAGTGTTATTTTGAACTTTTAGGGTCTTTTCATAACCCGATATTATGAAAATGATGACTTATTTGTCAGATTAATCTGCATTTAGCATTCTAGGCGGCATGCTTTAGAGATCTGCAAGATTCAAGAAAATATAATATCAGTTTTCAATAAAAGCTGTTTTGTCCATGGTGGAATTCAGAGGATACTGAGGTAGTGTTTGGTAACACTATTGGCCGAATGGATTCCAGTGGAGTGTATCCTACTAGAATGCATTATAGCATAATACATCTTTCTAAAAAATTACACTTCGCATTACGCCAAGACTTCTCTTAAAAAATAATTATGCTTAATGTAATTGTGTTTGGTTATGAATTAGTTTAGAATGCATTTGGATCTGATTGGGCTAAGTAAGAGATATGGGTCAGGTTGGGTTTATATTAAGGACCCACGGTGTTTTATTTTTATTTTTTTGGCTGTGATTGTGGCATGGGGGATGATCCTCACGCGTGACAGTCTCCTTAAGCAAGGTTATAAGATATTAGGGTGGTGTTGTATGTGTCGGTGTAGTGGGGTGTCGTTATAGCGGGGAGTCGGTGGATCATCTATTGCTACACTTCACTGCTGCGTTCAAGTTGTAGAGGAATTGGGTTGGTAAGCATTTTTCCGACATTTGGAATTTAGTGCCTCTATGTTTGATGTGGACATTCTGAAGGGAACATAACATACGTGTGAGGATGTAGAAAGTACAGGGACTCAATTGTTAACTATGTTTATAGTAGGCTCTTTTATTAGATTGGTATCATGCATGGGGTCTCACTAATAGCACCTCCATTTGAGAGTTCCTGCCATTGTCGTCTTTCTGTATACAGGGATGGAATCGAAGTTTGGGGGGGGGGGGGACTTAATATTAGTTCGTTGAATTTCATAATGCCCATTAACATCTTAATCCCATATTTGTGGACATAATCTATGATCATGTTGCAATGAACTAATACTTATTTCATCAATAGCAATTCTTCAAAATGTTGTTCGATGATTTTCATAAAATAGAATATCAGTAATGACTTCTAATTTGTTTGTATTTTCTTTCAAAAAAATCAAACATTGTAGTTGACTTTCCCATTATCTACAAATCATATAAGTCATATAAATTATAAGGATTGATTTAGATGTACATAACATTCAAATAATTTCTTGACTTGTAAAGTCATGAGATTTTATCCAATGTAATAATCAATGTTTATTTGGGACTAATTTTTGGAACAATGGATTTATTATAAGATAGGGAAATAATGAAGTATCAAAATAAATAGTAGAATGAGTACTCTCCATGTGTTATTTAGACATACCTTACACCTTTTTTTTTTTTTTTTTCAAATTATTATTATTATTATTTTTTGGACTAGTACAACTTTTATCATTAGTTACATACCCTTTGAACCAAAAGTTGACACATATATACTCCATCTAGCACTATAGCAAAAACATGCCACAACCCCCTCTATCCATTTAGGCATTCACAAGTTCACCATTCACACAACATAACACAACACAATTATTTTATTTTATTTTATTTTGATGAAAACGATAGCCACAAGTTCGCACACTATTAGTTACTCGGGTATGGGGACTCACGATTAGTGATTCTCTCCCCTCTTTTCTTAGCGCTCTTTCTCTTTTGTAATTAATTTGTTGTTGGTTTTCTTTTTTGTTTTTTCTTTGTTTTCTTCTTCTTGTATTTTCTAGGTTTGCTCTATGTTTTTCATTCATAGAGTAGCCGTTCGTATATATAACATTCTTACTTATCAAAAAAAAAAAAAAAATTACTCGTATTTATCATTTGGCAAAACAAAAATTACTAACATAGCATTTATTGCAATTCAAGAGAGAGGGGAGAGCATAGACTAGAGTAGTGATCTGCAAAAAAAAAAAAAAAAAAAAAAAAAAAACAGATTCAAAGTGGCTTTCATCCTCATAAA
Source organism: Quercus suber (assembly GCF_002906115.3). Lineage (NCBI taxonomy): Eukaryota > Viridiplantae > Streptophyta > Magnoliopsida > Fagales > Fagaceae > Quercus > Quercus suber. The sequence goes on from NW_027069738.1 coordinate 376,644, forward strand.
AATAAATTAAAAATTGGCAGAGGATCCGCCTCACAAGCTCACACAACGCATCTTAGAGAGTGCAGAGAGAGGGGACTGAGGAGAGATTTCAGAGAAGAGAGAGGTCAGATTAGAGAAGGAAGAGCCTGATTTGCTATATTGCCTGAAGGGTATTCTTGTTATCTAGATTTGTGATTTGTTTGATTGGGTTTTTTTGTTTGTCTGAAGTTTTTTTGGGTAATTTTTGGGACAACTGGGCAAAAGGGTAGGTCAGATATTTTTTCTATTCGGGTTTCATGGGTGAATTTGTTAATTATTTCGGGGAGGGGGGCCTAGTATATAAATTTTGGGATCATATTTTAATATTTTTATTTATATTGTGTCTCTGTCTATATATAATTATATCATCTGTAAATCTTCAGATTTTTCCATGTTCCTGGAACATGAAGTAGTCTCTTTGCAATATATATCTTTACCTATAAAAAAATATTAAGAGGAAAAGGAGGGCCACACACGTCTGGTTGGTTTTGACATGACCTGCTTCTTATCCTCTCTCTCTCTCTCTCTCTCTGGGGAGCTTGGCCATTGCTGAACCATCCTGTCTCTCTTCCACCCTCCCTATTGGGTTTTTGGGTTCAAGGTTTGATTTGAGTGGGTTTGTGGGATGTAGGTGGTTGCTTGGCCACCATATTTGAGGATGTGGAAAGTACAAGGACTCAATTGATAGCAATTTTTCCCAAGCTCTTTATTTGATTGGTCTTTTGCATGGGGTTTCACTAATAGCAACTCCATTATGAGTTAAAGTTGCTGTCATTCTGATTTCTGTACATAATACTGATACTTTGTAATTCTTTAGACTCCTTTATGTTCATTGTACATGAAGTAGTCTTATTTCAATAAAATGTCTCTTTAATTACCCAAACACAAGAATCCTTCAGTTTTGAGGATTCTCATTTTAGCTTCCTAAAATGAAAAATGAATGAATGCATTCTTGTGTTAAAAAAAAAAAAAGGTTACCAAACATGCACAAAAAGGCCAAATGTATTCTCATGCCTAGAAGTTTGTGTAATGCATTCCAAGTTGAGATAGCAAACATGGGCCAAGTAAATAGTACATTGCAAGCTTCAGTGTGGTTGAATATTAATGGGAGATTATAAACGTTAACAAATTGTTCTTTTTCCTTGACTGATGATTTTGCGAAAGATTACTTCTCTTGGAACATGTCAATTCGTTATGTATGAGTATGTGTGATCAAAAGAAATATGCAGTTTGTTTTGCATGTTTGTTGAAATTTCATTAAGTATTGTCGTCTGTTGCTTTAGATAGATTTGTTTATGTGTGATCAAATGACTTCTGCTGTCTGTTTTTGGCATCAATTACTGAGTATATTGTCTTCTCACATCTAGATGTGATTTTTTCTAGAAGAAACAAGATTCCATCACATCTCTCTCATGCCACCTTTACTTCAAAATTTCTAATTCAGTTGTAATCTGTATGAATTGTTGAAACTCTCTGTGACCATGAGTGCCCCATAAGCTGGCAAATTAAAATGTAGAAGACCTTTGTATGTTCTTTTCATTTCTTCTTTGGGAAACCAAAACCATCCAGTTTTTGTGAATTATTTAATTCACATTGTGTCTAATTTCAGCATAAAAAGTTGCATTCAAAGAGTTGGGGGCTCTAGTAGTCAAGAGTGAATTTCTTCACGGCTGCTTTGTAATCTTATTAGAGATTTTTAGTGTGGTCTGTGCAATATAAATCCAAACTGCTTTCAAGTGGAGCAAAATAATTTTCTGATTGGCCATATCTTGGCTCTATATCCATCCATCTTTTCTCTGCCATAAATCATGATCTCTCTCTGGAGTTCTTATCAGCAGAATTATCTTTATTGTTTAGCGTCAGAAGGATTCTGTTGGATGCATTAAAAGAAGTCATTGAGGAAGCATCTACTGGCAATTGTAATGTCTAGGACTTGGAAATGGGTTTTTGGTGTCAAATTTGCGTATGTGAAAACCTTCAATGGATTGTTAGTAAGGCAGTCCATGTTTCAAGGGGAAAATTTAGAGTTCTATCAAAGTTCTGAGTCGTGATGTGCTGGACTATGATGGCTTTTGGAAATTTATGATTCTGGAAAAGGCTTTAAATTAAATTTTTTTGAATGGTATTATAAGTTTATTCCTAAGCATACAATGAGGATCTGATGATTTGGATTATAGATTATGATGAGGTCTCCTCTTGGCTTGCATGTTCAGATCTGTAGGTGTTGATAAACTGTTGGAGGCTTAAAGATCGGCCATGATATTTACTGTGTGCAAGGTTTTCTGTGCATGTATACTTCTTAAGTTGGTTTTCAAATAATAGGCTACTCTGCTCATTTTAGTAAAAAGGATCATTGGAGCATTTGGATGGTAAGGATTGGTTTTAGAATTGGACCAAAAAAGATTGTTTTTAGTTCTGTTTGGGGGTATATGTGGTTGGCGTTAATTATGTTTAGGGGTGGAGGCTTTTGATCTTTAAGGCTGTTTAGGGGTGTCTTTGGCCCTTTGCAGGTGATGCATATCTACTCAATTACTTGTTGAGCTTTTATAACAGAATTTGTGGGAAGGTCGTCCTGATTTTTGTGGTAATTTATTTTATTGTTTTGTGTGTGCATGCGTGTGCATGTTTGAGGGCAGTCCGATGGTACGAAACACCATCCCCAGGAACCTCTATTTCATGATATAATTCAACCATGAGTAATTTTTGGTCTTTCACATAGGATTTTTTAAAATTTTTTATTTATCTATTTCAGCAATCAGCGTACTTTCTCTCATTTAATATTTTTGCTTACCCCCCTTCCCCTTAAAAAAGTTTTGGTTTTTGGTTGTTGATTTCTTTTAATTTATTTAGTACTTATATGCGTTTGGAGTAGGAAGTTATCTGAGATGAGGAAACGGTTGGTTGTGGATTCTTGTTTAGAAATGAGTGAATATGGGTGGCATTATTTGAAATGATATGTTATTGCCATTCTTTTTTTCTTTTTCTTTTTTATATTTGAAGTAAGATGTTGTGCTTTAGTAATTAAATGTTGCATACATCTTGAAAGAGAGTTTCTTTTATATTGTAGTATAGTTGGTTTAATGAAGTTATGATTTTGTCTGCTGCAGGGGCTGCTTACACTCTGTGGGATGCATGATTTAGAATCCAAGCCCATCTTGCTATGCTCTTGCAATGATAACACTGTCCATCTTTATGATTTGCCATCGTGAGTATTTTCTTGGTTTTGACTTGTGTCCATTTTATTTAATATTTTTGTTAGCATCTATTTGTGTTTTCAAGAACCTAATGAACCATTGTATATGTTTTCTGTTGGTCTATCCTGCTTTAGATTTTCCGAGAGAGGTAAAATTTATGCTAAACAGGAGGTTCGAGCAATTCAGATGGGTCCTGGAGGCCTGTTTTTTACTGGTGATGGAGCAGGCCAAGTGAAAGTGTGGCGGTGGTTGGCCGAATCAACTGCTACAACTCGATGAGTGGCATCAATTATATTGCCCTCTGCATTTTTCTCTTGATTATATTGATTAGTTGAGTTCACTTTTTCTTTTTGGGTCCCTTTGTAATTTGTGAGTTTACAGAAGGAATCATAAGTTGAGAAAGCTAGTTTTCGGGTTTAGTTTATAGTGGTAGTACCGTTGTATGTGTTCTCTGTTTCTCAGCACCAAAGCTGTTGTCTCCTTGCTGTGTGCCATAATTATGAAGGGCATTTTGGCCCCTATCAAGGCTGTAACATTTGACAAAATCATGATGAAAATTGAGCAAATATTCATATTGCTTGCTGCAAGAAAATGTTAAAATGTGCATTGAGACTGAAATCTCATCGCGCGTTCTGTACTTGATCATGTATACATCTTTTGTTTTGTTGATAGTTCGAATACAGCGACTTTTCCCCCCACCCTTTTTGGGTTCTGCTGCTGGCACGTGTCCTTCAGGGATGGTTTTGCAGACTTCAGACTTCAGAGCATAGTATGTTGGGTGTGTGATGAGTTGTGCATTGTGGGTTTGACTTGGATACAGGCAAAATACATAGAATTTAAAGTGGTACGGTATTATTTAGAGAGGTTCTGGTCACTGCTTGGAATTTTTTGAAGGATTCTTCGTTTGGGATGTTGTAATAGGTGGTGACATTGCTATCTTAGGCTAAAACATACAAGATGATGATGTTAATAGCAATTCACAACTCCATGATATGACTTGACTTTGATATTGTATTAATATTTTTCTACAAGAATTTTCCATTTCCAAAATCCTAATAAATCATTGCTTTATAGATTGTAAACTTGTTAGGAAATTGCTTTACCTGTGTCTTGCCTTGTTTGATATAGTTCTCATATAGTCGTGTGTTTTGTCAAGTTTTGTTTTCAAAACTAGTCGTAGATCCACGTGATATATGAGAATAAATTGTTATTTTGTATTGTAATATAATGTATAATTTTTTTCCTAATTTTTTTTGAAGATAATTTGTCTTCTCTAAAAATTAAATAATTTTAATTCGGTCCAATTAGGTTTACTTTGGTCCACTCAGTCAATTTCGGTTCTCCTTTAGTCCATTTTAGACTAATTGGGACTTAAATTGATTATTTTTGTTGGTTTTCTTTTCATGTTTAGCTCAAAAATACTTTTTTTTTCCTCTTCACTTTTGAGTTAAAAAGTATGAAATTTTATTAAATTTGGGCTAAACTCTTTAGTTTTGAGTTAAAAAAAAAAAAAAAAAAAACTAAAATAGACATTAGAAATTAGAAATATGAGCCCTAAAAATACAATAAAAAAGATAAATATTCAAAAGTCTTATTCAGTCCATATTGGTTCTCTTTGGTCCATTTTGTCATCTTCAGTCCAATTTGGTCCAATTTGGCTCATTCAGTCTTATTTAATCAACTTCGGTTTAATTTGGTCCATTCAGTTCACATTGGCCCTTATTCTATCTACTTCGGACTAAATCGGTCCATTTAGTCCACATTGGTCCTATTTTCTTCGGTCAATTCTATCCACTTTGGTCCTATTCGGTTTATTATGTGTACTTTGGTTCTATTTCATCATATTCGATCCAATCTGTTCACTTTGATCCACTTTAGTCCTATTCAGACCATTTGGTTTTATTCGGTACATTTTGTCCATTATGTCCTATTCAGTCTACATTGCTTCTATTCGGTTCAGTCTGTCCATTTTAGTCCTATTCGATCCAATTTGGTCCCGTTCAATTCATTCTGTCCACTTCAGTCCTATTCGGTTTACCTTGTTCCTATTTGGTCGTATTCTCTCCATTTGATCCAATTTAGTCCATTCAAATCATTCAATTCATGTTGGTTTACTTCGATTTATTTTTGTGCACTTACATAATAGGAAAAGACATGTTTGGGTTGAAAGCACCTAATTTAAATCCAAATTTATTAAAAAATAAAATAAATATCAAACTCGTAATATCAAAAATCTTAAGCATAACATTTATTGTTGCTATACTTTTGTTAAGTCTCAAAACTCATATCAAACTTACACTAAATATGTATAATTTATTCTCTAAATTTTATTGGGGAGAGAGAGAGAGAGATAGACTACTTGTGATGGGGAACTAAAAAATACAACATAAAAAACATATGAACCCAAAATAGAGTTTTAAAAAATCACAATGATTCATCAATATAAAGTAGAGTTGCAAGAAATAATAAAAAATCGAGAGAAAGAGAATAACCACTTTTTCAAGAGAGAATGTGAGAGAGAATAATAATAATTTTATAGAAAATAATATGAGAAGAAAAAAAAAAATCAAATTATCCAAGTCATGTTACGTAATAAAACAACATTATATTTGTGGTGGTATGGCCTGCAGTGAAATAAAGATTGTTGGGCTAGGACCCCCAATTAATTTGTATGTTGCATTGGGTATAGCCCAAAATTAGAGATCCCAAGAGAAGTTTGGGATGGTGGATGATGAAGATGAACGGTTGTGAAGTGGTTCATTACTAAAAATCTACTGCCCGAGGAAGATTTCAAACAACCAAGGTGTCCTGAGTTGGATCACCTTTCCCAAGTATTAGATGATGATTTCAAACAACCAAGGTGTCCTGAGTTGGATCACCTTTCCCAAGTATTAGATGATGATTCCTTTCTTTCTCTCATGTTTTTTCTCCCCTAAAAAAAAATGTTCCAACTCCTTACCTCGGCCTTCTCCTCTATTTTTATACCCTTATATTAGTGGACTAGTCATGATGAGAGAATATTTAGCATGCGTGTGGGTCCCTCCACTTGCAAAGTCTGGGTGGGCCTCTAGGTCTAGGTTACTATTCCAGCGTGTCTAATCTTGTATTAGGGAGTGAGACCCATTGTTCTGCTATTGAAATGATTTCCTAGTAACTTGTGTCTCATGCTGAATCTTGTGCTTGGCTGGTAGACTCCCTCAGGGCATTACTTCCCTTCCTTGGACTGATGAGGTTTGCTCGGATACTATAGAGAATGCAATAGCCTATGTAATTCAGCTCTGGCCTTTTATTTGTGGGATGGGCCTATGTTTGATGGTTCTTGGCCTAGGTTTGGCATGGGCTAAACTTTGTTCTACCATAATATTCTTTTATGCTATCTTTATAATGCAATATGATAACATTTATGAAATCAAAGAGAATAAAAAAGATAACTTAAAACACAAAACATAATCACATCAACCCAAAGTAGAGTTCCAAATAATACAAACATTCATCAACCTAAAATAGAGATGCAAGAAAAATATTAAAAGAAAAACCCACCAAAAAAGAAAAAAAATTGAGAGAGAGAGAAAGAGAGAGAAATAACATTTTGTGTGTGAAAAAACTATGAATAGAATGGAAAAGAGAATTATAAATTTATAGTAAGAGGAGGGAAAAATAAGAAAAGTAAAAAAATAAAAAAAGATAAAGGGATTGAGGAAAAGTGATATTAAGGTAGAGAGCAGTGGGGAGATGAAAAGGTAAAAATGAGGAAAAAAGTTAGAAAAAATATAACAATAAGTTAAGAAATTAATAAGGAAAAAAAAAGAAGAAGAAAAGAATTAAAAATAAGAGAGAATGTTGAAAATGGGTGGATGATGTGGCTCAACAGAAGTGTAGCAATAATAAATGTTACTCTTCAGCTTATATATATATATATATATATATAACAGCCATTAAAAATAGGACAAAGTTTAGCTATTGTAGCCTAACACTACAACTTTATTTAATATTTTTTCATTGGATGTAAATTTTGACAAATCAATCATTGAATTACATTTTCTTCTTATAATCTCTATGCTTGCAAAATTTTTAGAAAATTAAAAATCAATAGTCATGTCATCAATAAATTGTTTAAATTTCAAGCATAAACATGCAATCCAATGGTTAGATTTTTGAAATATGTAGTAATGTTAATAATAATAAGTAAGGTTATAGCCTTAGGTTACAATAAATTTTGTAGCTAAACTTTGTCCTTAAAAATAATACTTGCATTTCATGTCATATTAGTCTGTGTTAAGCATAATGTCTTAAGTGTGGATGTCCAATATGGTATTCAAAGATTTTTAAGAGGAACTGACAGTACTTGGTTTCCCAGTTTCTATGGTTAGCAAAAAGCCATCCTACAACTAAGCACCACATTGTGGCCTTGGCCCTCTACATGCTTGAGCCTAGAGGGAACAGATTTTAGGTTCATATTTTTAGGGACACAGATCTCATCAACTCAGGTTTCAATGACCCAACTCAAAGCAACTGTTTGCACCAACCAAGCTTGGATATACTTGAGTCAGACCTAAACCTTTGTAAACAGTGCACACAATTCCCACTTCTACAAGGTTTGGAACAGAGAGTTTCTTCATTCAATATTATCAAGGACTGATAAGCTTGAGAGATACTTTTTTTGCAATCTCTTAAAGCACTAAGAAAACAAAAGTACATGTGGACTCAAGAGATTGAAAATCTCTCTTCAATCCCATGAATTATCAGGCTTTCTCAAGCTTCATTCTTATCCTTACATTTCACTTATCCCCTTTCTATCAGTCCTCATTTGTTGAAGAAACCTATTCATCAGCACAAGGTGTAGGTTTACAATCATAATGGTTAAAATAGAAGAATTTAACAATCTTCTACTAAATGAATGCTAAAATACCTATGTCAAAATACTTTTTTTTTTTTTGATAAGTAACATAAAAATTTTATTGAAAGAACATAGCCCCGTACATAGGAAATGTACGAACGAGGCAAAAACATCAAGAAACCAAAGTACAATGATCAAGCAACCCAAGAAGGGAAATACAAGAAAAAGAAGGTAGAACCAGACACCATTCAAGAAGAGTAAAAAGAAAAAAAGACTTAAACTCAAGAATGGACTGTTCGCGATTCTCAAAGCTTCTTGAATTTCGTTCCTGCCAGATACACCACATCAAACAGTGCGTCACAATCCTCCAAATAACTATATTACGGTGTCGCTTGAAATTGCATGACTAACAATCCAACAAATTCACTACCCTTTGCGGCATCACCCAACAAATACCAAACAAGTAGAAGATCATACTCCACATCTCACATGCAATAGGACAATGAAGGAGGAGATGATCTACAGATTCCCCACACCCTTTGCACATAAAACACCACTCAAGAACAACAAAGTGCCTCTTCCGAAGATTATCTATAGTTAAAATTTTGCCTAAAGCCGCAGTCCAAGAGAAAAAAGCTACCCGAGGAGGAATCTTCAATTGCCACACCATTTGCCAAGGGAAGGGAATGACAGTAGAAGAGGATAAAGAATGATAATACCCATTCACCTTGAAACCTCGACTGCAGGCTGGCTTCCAACAAAGTTTGTCAACACCAACACCTTGCACCTTTGTGGAATAGATCAAGACAAAAAACGAATCCAAAGATAGTGACTCTTGATCGTTCACTAAATGAGAAACTAAATGT